>NW_027163312.1:0-221 GCF_002600585.1 Cystoisospora suis
CATGAACAGCAAGAGAGGTCCGTTGGATGGTCCAAAACGAGAACGAGAAGGAGCATATCACAGAGAACGTCCTATGGGACCATACGGCAGGAGGGACGATTATGATGACCGCTGGGGTGGTCGCCGTGGAGGAGATGACAGACACAGGGGGGGAGGGCCACTTTCGAGGTCGATGCGCAGTAGAAGCAGAGAACGAAGAGGGAGGGGGTCAAGGAGTCCAC
>NW_027163313.1:0-208 GCF_002600585.1 Cystoisospora suis
TGTAACTAGGGACGCTAGCCTACCTATTATGTCCCGCGCTGCCCAGTCCGGGTGACCCGACACCGTGAGCTGGCACATCAACGTGGATCCTCATCCCTTGGTTTTCTCAAAGGTACAAAGGTTGCGTTTCACAACGCGAGCTCTCGCCAACCCCGGCGCTACTGCTCATGTCGCTCGACGGAAACGCCTCTGGTTTTCTGGTTTCCAG
>NW_027163314.1:0-4229 GCF_002600585.1 Cystoisospora suis
CTTTTTGTATCTATCTATCTATCTATCTGTCTACCTTTGGTCTATCACTCTATCTCTTGAGAGGATCGCATACCTTCTTTTGAAGGTTACAGCATTAGGAGGAGGTAATACGTGATACCAATTAGGCCAGAAGCTTTCACAGTGTCGATCTCCGTCATCATCTTGAGGGGGCCGAGCTATATTCACTTGTTTTCTGTCGTATCTCAGACCTTCACTTCTTCCCTCAGACATTCCTCTCTCTCTCCCTCTTTCTTCCCCTCGTTGCGGATGAGAAGAAGAAGGCGACGGGGCGACAGCTCCAGGGCGATGATTCCAGAAGTGTTGGACTTTCTGCCGAAATGACTGTAGGACAGAAAAGACACCCCCCGTGGAACTATCTCTTTCTTCCTTTCCCCTTTCTTTAAGATGATAAGGATGATTACGATGCTCTTCTCTGCCTCTTCCTGCACCGTAGAACACCACAGTTCGATGAAGTTGTCTAGGAATTTGACCTCCTCCTTCTCGAGCTGGGGAAGGGCTACTTCCTCTCCGTCTTCTTTGAAAGGCATTGAGACCTGCGTAGAAATCTGCATCTTCGACAACAGACTTCCATCCATGCTCGCGTTCATATCTCTTATAGTCTTCTTCTTCTTCTCGTTGTAATTGCTCTTCTCCTTTCTCAGACTTCTGCACGCATTGAGTGAGAGGAGGAGGCCAGCAACTCAAAGAAGAGGAAGAAGAAGAAGACGACATCTCTTGTCTATGAGGAGAGGTTGTTTGTATTGTTCTTCTATGCAAGTCGCCTTCGGATGGCGGTGATCGATGTAGAGACGAAAAAGAAGAAGATGAGTGAAGGGGCTGGAGAGAAAGAGGATTGGACGCTGACCATCCTATAGCATTTGAATACGATTTGGTTTCTTCATTATAAGAGAAAGAAGAAGACGCAGGAACGTAAGAAACCGAAGAGGGAAAACAAGCAAATTTCTGATCAGACAAAGTATAGCTAGAGTGTCTTTCTTCTTTCTGTCTCATCAGCATCGACGGACTTAGGTAACAGCTCTCATCATAGCTCTGACCCCGTAGAGTACTTGTACGGGCAGATGGAGAGAAATACAAAAGAGAAGAATCTTTCTGACCTTCTACTACTCCTCCTCCTCCTTGTATGGATTGAGAAGTCAGGAAAGAGTTGTTCATCATCTTTTCTTTCCCATCTTGATCTTCTAGTCTTCTCCCCTGTCCTGTGTAAGTGAATGTCGCATCACCTACTACACAAGACTTCGATAGATGAGTTAAAGGGTATATCACTCTTGTGGTCTGTGTAAGCGTTCCATCCTCCTCCTTAACAAGATCAATGGGGACTCCATTGGCGTCTCTTGTGATGGTACAGATGACCTTAGGTGCGTCGATCTCATTCTCATCTTCGAGCTGTCTATCCACGAAAGAGGTAGATGGACGGGGAGAAGATGAGGAAGAAGAGGGATGATAAAGAGAAGGACGTAAAGAATGAGAAGAAGGTAAAGATGAAGAAGAAAGAGGATGATGAAGAGTAGGAGCATGAGCAGTTGGACAGGTGGTTGACGAGGGGTAAGTATAATAGGTTGGCGAAGGAACGCTCGAGAAATAAGGCTGAAAAGAAGAAGTCGTATAGGGAGATCTTGAAGTTGATGAGGAAGGGATACAAGGGCGGGTATAAGAAGAATATCCAAGAGAGGTCTTCTCATTCATCTCTTGGCGACGACCTTCATTCCCGGTGTTCTTCTGATCAGAGTATGAAAAGTTTCTCGTAGGTGAATAGTATGTACGCTCCGTTGTTGAAATAGTGGCCGCTCGAAGAAGTGAAGAAGAGGAAGACCTCTCAGGAGAACGAGACCGAGAGGGAGATACAGACGACGCACGCTGAAAGAATGAAGAAGGACCTGCTGTATTGTAGAAACTCGTAGGAGAAGCTCTTGGGTTTTGATCTTCTTCATTCTCATCTCTGGTCTTATCAACGGCTTCATTCTTCTTCTTCTTTTCACTTGCTTCTCCTTCTATATGATGAGGAGAAGGTCGAGTCTGTCCATCCTTCGCCTCTTGGGGAGACGGCTGATGCTCTGTAGAAGACATTTCTTTCTCCCCTCTAGTATTCTTACATCCCCCATCTTTCTCAGATGAAGAAAACGAAGACAAAGAAGTTAACGGATTCTCTTCCTGTCGATTCTGTAGGGGTCCGTCATCTCTTTCCTTTCGATCCTGACGAGGCCTCTTAATAATGAAGTGTCTCACTTGGAAAGGGGATGATAATGATGATGAAGACTTGCTCCTCTCGTCATCCTCTTTCTTCGTGTCGTCGTTCAATTTCTTGTTCTTCTTCTCCTCTTCCTCTTCCTCGTCCTTCTTCTCCCCTGCTTCTGTCTTTGTATCTGTTTCACAAGAAGACGCTACTGCCGACGAAGATGGCGAAGAAGTTTCTTTGAAGTATACACTGAGTCTCTTTTTCTGATTTGAAGGTGAGACATATTGATGATCTTCTTCTTCTTTGCCCTTTAGTTGCTTTCCATGGAGAGAATATCTTCTCTGGAACTCTTCGCTCAGTTCCTCTAAAGCTTTCTGTCGCTGTTTCTGTAGCGGACTTCCGCCTAAGAGAAATAGAGGCCTAGATGACTTAGATCTACAAGACGAAGAAGAAGAACCTCCTCCTTGGCTTTTCTGCACTATGGGAGAGGTAGAACGACGAGAAGCATACTGATCTTCAGTTTTATTCTTCATCTCTTCTCTTTGTCTCTCGGTAGCATCATTGTCTCTTCTTCTTAAGATTCCAGTGCCTTTCTCATCTCTTGATCTCCCCTCACTTTCTTCTGAGAGAGAAAAAGAAGAAGAAGAGTCGCCTTGTCGCTGGCTGTGTTGGGCTAAGGTGGTATGAATAGGAAGATAGTGGAGATGACCACCGGGCGAACTCGCAGTCGGACTTTGTGTATGAACGCATATCGGAGGAACAGCAGATAGAGGAGAAGGAGAATTTACCACTTGATGGACAGGAGAAAAATGATGAGACTCTTCAAGAGAAGAACTTTCTTCATTTGATGTAGTCGAGGTCGCATTGGTGTGGCTTGTGGGCACGGGGAAATCTTCTCTCTTGCCGAAGCATGGACTTGGAGGTAAAGGAAACGCTGTAGAAAAGTCGTCTGGCTGATCAAAGGAGAATGCTGCAGAAGAGCTAGATGTGGTGGTCTTACCAGATGATCGACTCACAGCTCCTCCCCCCCCATCGGATGAGGATGATGACGACGTACATACACCGCTCTCTCCTTCAGTAGTTCCACTGTAGCTACTCGTATGGCATGAGCAGCCGGTTGCTGTGCGTGCAAAGCAAGTAGAACACACAGACTGCTGTGTATCTGTACGATGGGAAGAGCAGTTCGATGCGGAGGATGAAGAGGAGGCCTCACGATCTTCTGAAGGATAAGGCGGAACTGCTGCTGCCCAGGAAGGATAGAAAAGAGACTGCGAAGGAACGGAGCGCGAAGAAGCATAAGAAGAAGGAAGAGGATGAGTAGTAGTAGTAGTAGTCGCCGCAGCTGTTGCTATAGTGGGATTAGGCGTAGAGATCATCGGTGTTGATTGAACAGGCAGAGTCTGGAAAGAAAAAGAAAAAGAAAGAATGATCATATAAAGGAATCAGACACTCCGGATATCGCAGGTGATAGATAGATAGATTAAAGATAGATTAAGGATAGATAGATTAAGGATAGATAGATTAAGGATAGATAGATTAAGGATAGATAGATTAAGGATAGATAGAGATGGGCGCAGCAGAACAAGGAAATGAGGAGCAGTGTGGCGAGTCATCGCGACCTCCGTCAAAAATCCTCTCGTGACTTTGAGGAAAAACTCACATGCAATCATAGGTAAGCCAATGTGAGGCTAATCACACTGGAGGAGTTCGAACCTATTAAGTCTACCGGCTGAAAGAAAGAGTACAGATAGGGGCCTTTTATGTCTAGATGAACTTCACCTAAGATAGATAGAGGAGACACCATTTCTGTCCCTCATTCCAGTGCAAGGATGAGCTGTATATACACGTTTATACACACCTATCTTCCCTCATGTATCTCTATACAAATCTACGCAGTACATAAGAGGATCCCCTAATCACATACATACTTGTCTCCGCATGCACGTACCGGCATACACTCAAATTCGTCTGTTCGTTTCGACTTACAATAGAGTTGCTACTACCACTACTGATAGTCGCAGTAGTAGTAGTAGTA
>NW_027163314.1:4373-4597 GCF_002600585.1 Cystoisospora suis
TTGGTCCCTCCCTGCTGTAGGACAGTTGAAGACATAGGAGAACCTGATGCCGTGACCACAGAATAAGAAGTCGGAGAAGAAGCCGATGACGACGACGGAAGAACAACAGCTGAAGATGGAGAAGGAGAGATGTACGCCATTGTAGATGGGGGTTGGCCCGAGGGTCGTTGCAAAAGAAGCGAAGACGAAGAAGGAGGATTAGGTCTTTGAAGAAGAAGATTTGA
>NW_027163314.1:4634-5180 GCF_002600585.1 Cystoisospora suis
AGAAGATTTGATGAGATAGTCGTTGTAGCAGGAGGAGAAGGACAAGAAGAAACGAAAGCAGCAAGTGGGCTCCCAAGGGGTTGAGAAGACTGGATTACGGTAGGAGCATGACTCCTCATAGCACCTAGAACGGCACTGCCACTCCCCATNNAGAAGGGGGAAGGAAAGACAATAGAAAAGGGAGACATCACCAGAAGCCACACACTTTTTTTTTCACCCCCTCAAACATATACTGTCCGTCTACATCCTGAAACAAAGAACAACGCGTGTGCATGCGTACTTCCTCTCTATCTCAATATGTATATATGCATATAGGTCTTCATACAAATCTTCAGGACGGATGAAGATAGTTCCATAGCCAGTCAATCACTCTATACCCTTGGCTATCTCTCCCTATACGGAAGTATAGGGAGAGATAGCCAATTGAAATATGTATATATATATATATATACATCTTTCATACTTCCTTCCAAATATCTCTTCTATCAGCATCTCTGACACTCTTTCTTCCTCTCCGACCCTTATCCTCCCCCTCAACCCCCCCTC
>NW_027163315.1:0-164 GCF_002600585.1 Cystoisospora suis
CCTTTCACGGTGCTCAAGCGTGTCAACGACCCCGCGTACGTAGTGGATTTTCCGCGGTCAATGTGCGTGCATCGAACAGTAAACATAGATTTTCTGCGGAAGTGTGAGGTATCACCGCGCTATCCGCGCTCACTGCCTCCAGTTGATGAAGCGGCCCCGAGCCG
>NW_027163315.1:536-7579 GCF_002600585.1 Cystoisospora suis
GACCGCCGGTGAGCCGACTACTGCGCGCCTCTGTCGGTGCCCGTGACACGTGTTCTGCTCCGGTGAGCGGACTGATATAAACCTGCTAAGTTATTGCGGCATCCATTATACGCGTCCTACACAAGACAGACAGTCTGATCTATTGTCATCCGTCTTACATCGAATAGAGCAAGCGCTGCGGCAGGGTGAGGGGATGTGCTAACTCCGTTGTCCTGATAAGTGTCATTGCAGATGAGTCACGTCAAAAGTCGACCGCCATCATGATGCCGTACTTCAGCAACCAGACAGAGGCACGGAGAATCATAAGAAGACGCATCCAGCGTAGAAAAACTGAAGAAACGCACTGTGTATCGATACGAGTACCATGCAGCAGGAGTTTTAGTCGTTTGCTGGTGTAGTCCGGGTTTTTCCCACGGAAAGGCTGCAGCAGAGGGTTTTAATGAGGCCTCCCGCAGTGACACGCAGACAGGTACTCTTTCCCCCTGGTAGATGCGGCACAGAAACATCAAGGAGTGCATCGAAGTCAGCGCGGAGCCAACCGCCGTCCCTTTGCCGCCACCCAACACCGAAGAGTGATGACCGGCAAGCTACCGCCTGGCGGACAACGCGATGTCCCATGCCCCGAAGAAAGAGCCTTATAAATTTGAATGATTATCAATTAGGTCAATTAGGTTACGATGTAGAATAGATAGGGGTGGTTTTTCCTCTAGGCCGAAACCCCCCGGCTTAGGTTTATACGCTCCTTAGGTATAACTGGCGGGGAAGAGGGAGTCAATCGTGGCAACGAACCACACCCTCGGTCGAAACCCGTCACATGGTTTCATTGTCAATGTGGAGGTGCACGGCTATTTTGTCGTGTTTGGTTTTCGGACGTGTATATGAGAACCATTGGTGATGTTTTACATGAGAAACCCACAAAACTCTCTTCCCTGGGGTTGGACCCTATGACATTCTTTTCTCTCTCTT
Source organism: Cystoisospora suis (assembly GCF_002600585.1). Taxonomy (NCBI): domain Eukaryota; phylum Apicomplexa; class Conoidasida; order Eucoccidiorida; family Sarcocystidae; genus Cystoisospora; species Cystoisospora suis. The sequence continues at coordinate 1,503 of NW_027163315.1, forward strand.
CCTGCAAGGCGAACTCGAACTGTCCTGCTCCGGGCTGCACATCAAAGGGTACTGTTCCCTGGGCTGTCTCTCGGGGGGCTTGTGACTGTCGTACAACGGCTGCTTGGCGATTTTCTCCTCTCGGCTCCTGCCGTTAGATTTCCGTGTCCCCGCGCATGCACATGACTAACCTGAGACAGAACCTAGTGGCCCTTCTTCCCCTGGAGCCCAAGCCCTGATGACAGGATCCTGCCTGGCGATGCTCCAGACTCTGACGATGCAGCTCCGCTAAGGAGCACCCGTCATCCAGGCACAAACAGCTGAAGTGCTTCCCAGTCTTCCTTGTTTGCCGCTCTGTTTTTCCCGTGCCGCCTTGCTGCTGTTGACCGCATTGTTTCACTTCGTTGCGCATTCCGCCGGTCGTAGATTGTCTCTTCCGCCGACAGTTGTTCCTATAGAGCCACTGCACAGCTGAGAATCTGCAGGTCCTGTGAACGCGTTGCTCTACCGTCGGCTGGCTGTGGTTATGTTCTGTGCAAGTGGGCCGTGGTGCTTGGCAGGCTTGCAGGCGCCGCGATGTTATTCTCGGAAGTGCAGTGGTCGCCTCCCCTAACTACGTCTCACACACTCCAAATAGCGATTCGCGGGAAACCTGTATTCTGCTCGGTTTTGTTTCTTATTCGCTTTCTTGTTTTTTTCTTGGGTTTGCTCGTCTCATGTTCTATTTCATTTAGTCAGTGCACACCCTTCGGTCCTAGGTCTCATTTATTTCCTCATCCGGTCAGTCTCACGGGCATAGCACCGGCTGCTGCTGTACACTTCAAAGAACCGAGAGACCTCTTTCGTCTCCAGAAGTATCCCTCCTACTTCTGGTCCGCCCTCTCCTCCAGAGTGGGGGCAGATTCGCTCGTCCGTCCTCGTGAATCAGCCTCTCTCTTGCCCGCGATCAAGGCCAGGAGGCTGGAAAGATTCTCTGCGCTGTTGCCTTCAAGAATTTTCACCGAGCGACTCTCCTGGCGTCTTTGTTTCCTTCGTAGACAATCCTCGGCCTCTGCGCTTCCCTCGCGCTCTTCTGGTTTTTCCTTTCCCCCCACTACACCGGGTCGCTCCCTATCTGCCCGCTTTCTCTTCCGAAGGTGTTGGCGGCCAGCTGCTTTTCCAGGTGGGGGGTCTCCGGGCTTCGTCTTTGGGGCCTGCCCCGAGGAGCGACAAGATCTTATTTTTGTCTCCTTTTGCAGCTCTTTTTCCGGGGCTTTCCGGAAGTCTCTATGGCTTCTCCCGATAATCTCTCATTGCAGAAGGCGACGCCCTCGTGCCTTTTGTACGCATCTCTTTGTGTCCTCGTCCTCACAAGGTGCAGTCGGGTCTTCAGAGATTCACTGGAGCAGCGGCCACGCTCCTGCGCCGACGCATCGTGTCCAGTACAAAGCTTCACCGCTGTCTCCACTCTTCTTTCTGCACGGATCTCGTCGAGCTCCAGCGGTTTCCTGTGAGGCTCTCACAGGTGGGACACGACGATCATATGCTTCTGACGTGCAGCAAAGAAGTAGTTGTGGCGCTGCTGCGGCTGGTCTTTCTGTATTCGCTTCTCTGGACAGACGAGGTCGGCTCGGTCCGCGTCTGAACGTAGAGCGTCAACAGAGGGATGGGTGTGTTGAGAGGGTGTTTTGTGCACTGGGAAGTTTCTTTAGAGACTTTTTTCATGGGATGAAAAATCGCTTCCGAAGCACTGGGCAAGAGCCAAGTAAGGAACGTCACCAGATTGATCCGGACTTGCACGACAACAGAATTCCGCAGTCAGACCTGTGGGATAAAAAGACCGAATCTCTTGTTCACGGCATCCTAGCATGCGGCGGAGTAGGTTCCCGTTTTGGATGTAAAGTGCCAAAGCAATTCGTCCCCTTATATGGCGGGCGGTCGGCTGCACAGGTGTCACTGGCGAAGATAAGAAGACACTTATCTAGCTGGAGGTCAGAGGATAGAAACGGCGGGGACAGCGGCAGAAAGAAACAGACCCGGAAAGAAGAAAATGGGTGTTCAGGTGTGGCAGCTGGAGAAGGAATCAACGAGCGAGAAGATGTGCATGAATCTGCTTGCAAAGAAGGAGAATCAGCGAGGAGAGAGGCCGACCAAGCAAGTGGAGGAGGAGACCTACACCGACAGCGAGCGAAGGACACACGCAGAACTTTGCGAACAGATGAGGAGGCCCACGAAAAACTTTCTCAAGCAGAGGGCCAGGGGAATTTGCAGGCAAAACAAGGAATTGCAAAGATAAGTGAAAAGGGAAATGGTCAATCTGCGCGAGCGTTTCTGGTCGCTGTTGTCGATGCGCGACATCGGCCGCATCTGCTCAGTCCCGCAGCAGGCGGGACATTGTATGAGCGCGAAAACACGAATACGCCCTCAGGTGGTGCACCGGGACCGGCTGGTCCTTCGGGTTCAGTCGGCATCGCAGAGGAGAAGGACGGAGAACCCAACGAACCCCGGTTATTGTCGGAGGGGACGAACCAACACCCGAAGAAAACAGAGGACACTGAGAAAACGGTGAAAGGAACTGATGGTGTGGAGTTGTTGTTTGCCCCGGTCGGGAGAGAAAGATGGGAGTCAGTGTGGCACGGGTTGAAGTGTCTGTGCTACTCGATATTGGCAGCTCACCGGGCCGATTTCGCGGTGTCGGATAATGAGGGAATAACTGTTACGGCCTGTGACGGGACAAGCAGTTCCTTAGAGCCCAACTGTCTTCGGCGGAAAGTCGTAGAAGGCCAACGCGGGCACGATGCCGAGGACGAGCGAGATTCTCATTCTACCGTTTTGCGGAGACTTGTGAGTGAGGCAGCAGCTCGTCTTCGAGCGTTTTGCGGATGTGCGTCCCGGGAGTGTGTTCGCACTTGGGAGGGAAGTGCAAATACAGCGGAGAAGCCGAAAGAGAGCAGGAAGCTCCGCTGGTTTCGAGAGAGAGGCGCGAACGAGCCGGTGACACTCCAATCTCAGAACCTCGCAGGTCAGTGGCCAGGCGGAAACGGACACGCCGAAGAGGCATACGCGCTTCTGACGCGACTCCGAGCGGTCGGTCGCGATCAAGACTTCATTCTCATTCACGATGCAGCTAGGCCATGTGTCCGTACAGGGGCTCTCAACCAGGTCACCGCAGATGCTAGACAATGGGGAGCTGCTGTTCTGGCAGTGCCCGCTGTTTCAACAATCAAGCTGGCCCGTGCGACTCAAACGGAAGCGCCGGCTCGCTTGTTGCGAGGCGAGGGGTGTTCAGTGTCAGCCCCAGAACTGCCAGAGACGCGAGCGACTCTCTCGACAGCTCCAACTCGCGCGCCCAGCGCTCTGTTTGTTGATCACACCCTGCCAAGGGACTTACTTTGGGAAGTTCAGACACCCCAGGTAAGAGATCTGTAAACAAGTGCCCTAAGCCACCACTTTGCAAGTACGAATGTGTTTCACTCCTCGTTCGAACAGTGGAGGCTTGTAGCAGACCTGAGTCTGGAAACAAATAGCCGACGAGACACGGATTGTGCAGGTGTCGATCTGCACTCAACCCACTGCCCTTCCTTTATTCCGTGGCGGACTTCACTTTGCCAACAAAGAGTCAAATACTCTGCGCCGCATGTGCACTCCCCACTATACTGAGGGTTACATGAAAGGTTATCACTCAGGGAGCTGTCACGTCTCAGCGCGCCTTGGCTCCGCTGAGACCGCAACAGCGGCTGCGCGTCGGTGGTGTTCGTCTTCCCCGCCACGGTTGGTATGGTTACCTTCCCGTGGCTCTTTGTTGTCTTTCCTGTTTTAAGAAGAAACTCTGCCGTCGCTCAGGAGCGCATCGCATTCTTCGGATGATATACTAAGGAAGGTGTCTGTCCTGCTCTGTCAAACCTCCGGACACTACTGTGCGCCCTTTGATATGTCTGCTGGGCAATCAGGTCATACGACTAGACCATCTCCTGCGCGGTTATGCCAAGCTGTTCGGTGGAAAAAGTGGGCTTGTCCCCGAAGGAAGTGACGGCTCCCCAAAAGAGGGGAATGGCCAAAAAACGTGGAAACTCAAGCGATATGCAGCCGTACTGTCCCGCCTGCTGTCCGCGGCAGAGCCTCAGGGATGCTCCCAGGCGTTCCGTAGAAGCGACGTGGGAGTGGAGCCGTCCCGCGCAGACCAAGTTACGGATGACTCAAGCCTGCTGGAGGCGCTGCGGACAACAGAAGTCCAGACTTCATGGCGTGGGGGTACCGTCGATAGTTTTTCAACCAGAGAGGTGCCGATCAAAATAAAAATATGTGAGGGCGACGCAACCAATATAAAACTTACAGTGCCCATGGATTATCTGACTGCACAGTGTATTATGCGAGAGCAAGAGACGGCCGACGGTGTACAGTGTGCAGTTTCGTGGGCGCAGTCTGTGGAGTCCGAGAGTAGATGAGCTCCGAGCCAGAAAGCCGGCGCGTCCTCGGAGCGTCGTTCGTTCGCCGTTTGTGCTACGACCTTTTTTAGGAAGTGCGGTCTTGCCCATTCGTGGATTCTTCTCAGTCCGGGATCTCTTTCTTCCGCACAACAGTTTCCACGTCCAGAGAGCGCCGTGATTTTCGCAGCTGGAGCTTACTGATCGTTCAGGGCTAAGTGCGCATCAGGTAGTAAAAGGGAGCCGCGTGATGGTACTTGGCGTACCGTTCAGCAAGGCTGGCGTAAGAGCTGCTGCTGAGGTTTGAGTTGCGTGCCGGCTAGCACATCACAACGGCTCCTTCGCAAGGAGAAAGCGTTGGCCGCGATGCGAGTAGATTATTTTTAGCCGGAAATTCTCGAGGTGCCACGGTGTGCTCCAGCACTCCGGGCTACGAAGTGGATGCCGCGGGCCATGTGTTAGACGCCTGAATTAAGCAGGTGATTTCGAGCCGGTCATGTTTACTTGTCTCTCATTTCTCCAACTAATGACCAAAGGTGGAAAGAGTATCCCGTCAGATACGTTTGTAGACGCTACGGCCTTCGTTCCGTCTTTTTGCACGCCCAGCAGAAGAAACCAGGCGCCTTGGCGCTGCCAGTGAGTCGAGCACTCTAATTGGAATGACACGGAGAGACTAAGTCAGTGGGATAAGGCCACGGGCATGAAGAAACCAGGATCGGGGTGAAGTTGCGTGAACAAAGGACCGGTGTGTCAGATCCAGGATGTGTCAGGTTGTGTAACGTGCGAGGCGGATGATATGGGTACCATGTGCCTTCGCCGTGTGAGAAGTGCAGTGACAAGTGAGAAGAAAGGACTAAGAACCGGTGTGGAGGACTCAGAACATATATACCTCCGGGAAACTCACCCCTTGCCGCCGCGTGGCTCCGAGAGTGGCATCAGGGCTGACATGGCCAACCCATTGATTATAACACTAATTATGAATCCCGTGGCTCGTTTTGCAGGGTGAGCTGCAAAACGAGCCACGGGATTCATAAATTAAGACAACTAATTTCGTGAAATTGGCCTTGAACAACTTGCCCGCGACGACGAGGATACGGAGCCGTCGCAGAAACAACCCCAGAACTAAGGACTCGAGCTGAAAGCACAAGCGTCCACCAAAGGTCGTACCACGATGGAGCAAACCGAGCAGAACGACGTGAAAACAAACCAGGACGCGAGACGTACCTTGTTCACGAAGCGGCAGGCGAAAGATCCCGGGAAGAGCCCTGCAGCACACATCAACCACATCGCCACGCAACAAGACCTTGGGAGATCCAGAACAGACGACCATCCGATTCAAAGCCCAACACGCGGACGTGCCGCATCAACGGGCGATCGACTAGCAGAGCGATAGCACACTCCAGGTGCTCAAAACGCGAAGGAGGGGGAGGAGGCACGAAGGGCCTGAGAAAGTCATCGTACCCCTGCAATACAGAACAGCACAACACAGAGCGACTTGAAATGCAACGGAACAAGAGCAGAAACGCACCGCGGCAACAGAAAGGAAGACTTACCGCACGTTCCTCTATTTCTTCCCAACCGAGGAGAGAACGACCATATTCGTCCTGCCACGCCTCCGAGCGGACGTTATTCGAAGAGAAAGGAGGGCAACGTAGCGAACTTTCGGCCAAATGGCGAAGGGCAACGATGTCCGGA
>NW_027163315.1:7755-7921 GCF_002600585.1 Cystoisospora suis
CGAGCAATGGGACAACGCCGCGGGACGCGGGAGAATGCGTGGGCGCGCAGTGCGAATAGAGCTTAAAGCTAGACCCAAACGCGGGGTCAGAGCACCAAAACGGAAAGAGCAAGAAGAGTTGAACACGTCAAGGTACGGAGAGCCGGAGGAAAAGCGATTTAACCAG
>NW_027163316.1:0-1672 GCF_002600585.1 Cystoisospora suis
AGCCGCCACTGAGGCTCTCTGACACCGCGCTTCAGGCAAGAAGCCGGGGAGTGGCCCGCACTGCAGTATGACTGGAATTCGTCTCCGAGGCCATTCGTTCTTTGCTTTGAGAACTGTCTTCGGTGAAGCGAAGAGAATCATCAACTTCCGTGTTTCCGTGAGGCCTTGGATTCATGTTTTTGGTCTCTTTCGTGTGGTCTCCGGACAGGCGACTCTGCTGTGGCACTTCTTGTGCACAGTCTCGCGTAGTGGGCAGACTGGTGCGTGAACTCGTGTTCTTGCCCAACGTTTTGGATGTCACCGGGACCGTATGCGAAGACTGTGAGCAGTTTACCGTGCCTTGGAAGGCTGCGACCCGCGTCCCTGGCCAAACACCTTGCGATGTGTTTGCTCTGTCCCGCGTGAAGCTCCGGAGCTTGGGAAGGCGTTCGGAAGGTTCTCGTGGACCAGTGATACTTTTTGAGAGTCCTCTGGCGGGCTGCCTGTTGCCTTTTAGACTTTCCTGCACAGGGGGGGCCGTGTTGGTCAGCGGTTGTCGTGTGGCTCGCGACCTGCGGCATGGTCACCGACAACCGCTGACCAANNGACCCTAAATAACTTGGTGGCTGCCCTGACGGCGCTCGTGCCGTCGCGGCGTGCGTGGCGATCTTCCGAAAGTGTTAGCGTGTGAACAGACTGCAATCTCAGGCCTGTGTCACAGTTACCCTTTAGCTGAGGGGGGGTGTCCGGCGGGAGTGGTGACGAGGGCGTGGTCTTCACTCTATTTGGACCCTCGTCACGGAAACGCTTTCTCGTGGGACAGTGTCCGGCCGAGGACGGCGAGGACTGCACGTCACAATTCGCCACAGAAAAGCTGTAGCACAGTAGGGACCGCCGCTTCAGCGTCGACCGGACAGTTAGGTCTTCTGAAGCGCTTAGGGTTCAGGAGGAGCAACCAATAGAAGCTTGTATTCAAGTTCGACCTTCTGCCCTCTTCGAAGCCGCAAGCGGTTGAAACAACTACTCCCTTTCTATATAGCTCTGTCATGTGGAGTGTAGTGTGGAAGCCCTTTCGCGCTTGAGTGAAGGAGACTCAGGGGAATGTACAGCGCTGCTGGACACCCCTGACAACGGTTCGGCCAGAGTGTTCTGCGAGTAGTTTTTCACGTCCCGGGTAAACAGCCAAACATGCGTCGGGTTGCTTTTTCGGGCTCATGTCACGCGCGACAAAAGTAGCCTCAGGGGATGCCCTGCGTGACTGACATTCACAGATCGCACTCACTGGCTGTTGAGAGACCGATAACGGATGATCGGCAAGCGGCAGGCACCTCTCTGTTGGTCGCCATGCGAAGCGAGGAGCAATGTAGAGGCCAGCAGGCGCTAACAGTCACGCCATACTCAGCAACTATAGGACTCTTCGCAGAGCGGCGCCGTCCCCCAGCCAAAGCCGCATCAAAGTCAACTCCTTTCGACAACCAGGTCATTCTCCTCTGACGCAATGCACCACTACGGTCGTGCGCTTGTGCGGCAGCTCTGAAAGCACGGAAAGAATATCTGAAAGCGCTGCAAGCATGTCACAAATATGGAAGGTGATGAAACGGGCGTATATATAGTGTATAGAGAGCAGCTACCTATATGAAAATGTATATATATAAGTGCCTACCTATACCTACATATACAAACTCCTCCAACT
>NW_027163317.1:0-280 GCF_002600585.1 Cystoisospora suis
GGGGCTGGGCCAGCCGCGCGGGGGACAGCTCGGGTCCCGGCTGGTCGTGCTGCAGCCCCTCCGGTGCGGCCCGACGCCGATTCACCATGTCCGTGTCAGGATTTTGCAATCCTGCCTCGATCGCCACTAAATAGTGCCCTTTGTTTAGCAGAATGGCGATCGTAAGGCGCACAAAGCCAGGGCAAGCGTACACAGCCGGACCAAGCCCACCAGACGTAACGACACAGCTGGGAAAGGAAGAAACCTCGCGAACCCAGGGGAACACCAATCAATTCTAGGG
>NW_027163318.1:0-261 GCF_002600585.1 Cystoisospora suis
TCTATATATATATATATATATGCGGCGTGTATATGTAGATACACATCTCTCTCTCTCTCTCTCTCTCTCTCTATATATATATGCGGCATGTATATGTAGATACACATCTCTCTCTATATATATATATAGAGAGAGAGAGAGAGATGTGTATCTACATATACATGCCGCATATATATTAGAGAGAGAGAGAGATGTGTATCTACATATACATGCCGCATATATATATATATAGAGAGAGAGAGAGAGAATTGTATCTATAAG
>NW_027163319.1:0-200 GCF_002600585.1 Cystoisospora suis
GAGTTTGGAAGCAAGCAGTGGGGAAGAAGAGGAAGAAACGGAGGGCGAAGTAGGAACATGCTCCACTTCGCAATTCAGAAGATGGGTGAAAAAGGGAAAGTTTCAGTTCATCGGAGCAAAATCGCGGAGGAAGAACAAAGCAAGAAGGAAGAACGACAATCATCCGGCAAAGGAGAAATCAAACTGGGGGGACTGCCGGA
>NW_027163320.1:0-211 GCF_002600585.1 Cystoisospora suis
TTCTTTTTCTTTTTCTTTTCTTTCTCTCCTTGACTCCTACGGATCATTAACCGAGAAAAGATCACTATGAAGCGAAGCCACCTACCTACCCTTCTACAAAGAAGAAGAAGAAAAAGAAGGAGAAAAGTTGGATGAGAAAGTAGAGAAAGGTGGATCGAAACAAACTCCTTCCCTCCTGATTGATGAAGAAGTGAAAGAAAAGAAAGAAAGA
>NW_027163321.1:0-247 GCF_002600585.1 Cystoisospora suis
GATTGTAAAATCCTGACATATTTCGTGGCGATGGAGGTAGGATTGCAAAAGCCTGACAGACACGCGCTTGCAGGAACACTGTCACTTCGTCCTTCATCTGGGGCCACCAAAATAACACTCGTATGGCTAGCCGCGTCTTGTCAATCCCTCGGTGCCCCGCCAGAACGTGATCTTGAACCTGTTTCAAAAGAATAGCCGCGACTCTCGCCGCACTACGCGTACTTCTGTCGGGATTTTGCAATCCTGC
>NW_027163322.1:0-328 GCF_002600585.1 Cystoisospora suis
CGGGGACATGGGTTTCCCTTACACGAAACACAATTTCAGGCCCTTGGGATGCTCCCCATAGGTTCCTGGCGTCCTCTTTTAACTTTTAGTTTCCTCTGGGAGGCGTCAAACGTTTTTGTTTGGGGATGCTCAAGGCTCCTGTGCGATGGCTCCGCCTTCTCCAGGGCTGTCCTTCTCCGGGTATGCTCCTGTTGAGCCCGTCCCTTGATGGTTGGGTCGCTGAGTGCGTGATCTGGCCGTTCTTGCCCTCTGGAGACTCTGTTCGAGCTGCTTGTCGTATTCGCGGCTTCTGCACCTCATGTGTCTCAGTCTGCTGCTCTCCCGTTTG
>NW_027163322.1:754-888 GCF_002600585.1 Cystoisospora suis
CATACACGCCGAACGCACGCCCTTAAGGTCAGGGAGGTTGGCAAGTGCGTGACACGGCTGCAGTAGTACGAGACAGGGCTTCGAATAGGCAGGGCAACCCGCGAGGCGTGTAACGGTACACGCCCGACCCTCGG
>NW_027163323.1:0-844 GCF_002600585.1 Cystoisospora suis
CAAATGCTGCGATGCACCTTGAGGGGCGATGAAACCAAGTGGGCAGAAATGCTACCACTAGTAGAGTACGCCTACAATAGCACGCAACACACGAGCACCAAAGCGGCCCCCTTTGACTTATTATACGGCTTTACACCCCCCACACCCGTCTGTCAAACCCTCGGAATCCCAACAATCACGGGAGAGTTAACACTGCCGTTCCAGGCAAACATGAAATTACAACTAGCTAAGAGAGAACTAGAAAAGGCACAAAAATATCAAAAGAAATACGCGGATAGGGCAAGAAGAGAAGTAGAGTTTAAAGAGGGACAACGTGTGTGGCTCAAAGCCACAAACCTACCAATAGACGGGGCATCCAAAACCCTACGCGAGAGATATAGAGGGCCGTACACAATAGAAAAGATGATAGGGAAAAACGCAGCCAAGTTAATTCTACCCCCATCAATGTTAGTACATCCAGTATTCAGCGTAGCACTCCTCAAGCCAGTAACAAAAGAAAGAGAAGGCCTAAAGAGAGACGGGAACACACAAGAACCGATACGGGGAGACGAGTATATTGTGGAGGACATCCTGCAACACAGGAACACCGAGCAAGGGATCGAATACGAAGTCAGATGGCTGGACGGCTCAACCACGTGGGAACCTGATAACCATATGAACAACGCAAGGGATCTAGTAAGGAGATATTTCAGAGGCAGACAAAGAACCAGAACACCAGCCCCTTTAAAAAGGGGGGAAGGGGTGTAAGAAAGGGGAACGTAGGCTAAACAGCGAGACAAGGGAGTCACGGACATGGGAGACACCGACACGAAAGGCAGGAAAGCACTAGTCAAACTAAAAGCCA
>NW_027163324.1:0-220 GCF_002600585.1 Cystoisospora suis
GTGAGGGTCCCTGGCCTCTCCGATGTCGCTGAAACTTGCAGGTTCACTTCCTGCCGTCGATCCTCTCCTGGTACTTCTTGGGGCTCTGCGGCCCGGACAGCGAACAACCGATCTTCGCGCTCGGGGCCTCTCCGAGGGTATGGCGTGTACCGTTGTACGCTTCTCGGGGTGCTCTGCCTACTCGTAGTCCTACCTCGTGCGATTCTAGCCGTTTCGTGCA
>NW_027163325.1:0-1475 GCF_002600585.1 Cystoisospora suis
AGTTCGAAAGGCGCGGCTTTGGTGCTACTGTGGTGGGTGGAGTTGTAGGCGAATTCTAATAGTGGTAGGGTTGACTCCCACCGACTTTCGTTCCCTAGTAGTGTGCATCTCAACATTTGTTCGATGATTTGATTTGCTCTCTCCGCTTGGCCATCTGTCTGCGGGTGATATGCCGTAGGCATTCTCAGCTGGATGTTCAACTTCTCACAGAGGCGCTGCCAGATTTCGCTAGAAAATCTTCTACTTCTGTCGCTTAGGATTGACCGCGGTACACCGTGTAACCGGACGACTTCTTTAATAAGCAGTTCGCCTAGTCCAATGGCTGTGACCGTGTGTTTAGCGGGGAAGAAGTGCGCCATTTTCGTGAGTCTGCAAATTATCATTACTATAGCATCTGACCCCTGCTCTGATCTTGGCATCTCATAACGATGTCAATCGCTATATCTTCCCAAGGCATGACTGGGATATCTAAAGGCTGGAGTAGCCCCGCTGGGCGCTCAGAAGAGCTTTTGCTTCTGGCACAAGCTGAACACGATCTCACGAAACTCTCGATGTCTTCATCCATATCGGGCCACCAAAATAGATTATCGTAGTGCAGTCCGTGTCTTGTCCAGACCGGGGTGCCCTGCTAACACGTGGTCGTGGAATTGCTCTAGTAGTGTGGTTCTGAATCTGCCCTGTTGTACACAGACTTTCCAACCGGACTTCCTTCTGATCCATAGAAACTTGTTATCCCAGCTATGTTTTCGGTCCTTGAATAACACTACGTGTGAGCTTTCATTCTTGTTGGCCTCCATGCAACACGAGTACGGTCGCTGAAAGTCGTTACAATACTCGCACGCTTTTCGCCAATCCTCTATCATGTGGGTGTCATACTGTTCGCTTGTCGTGTCTACTGAGTCGATGAGAGCACAGAAGTCCTGCCGCCTACTTATTGCATCAGCAACTTCGTTTTGCTTGCCCGGTTTGTAGACCACCTTCAGATTGAAATCCGCTAGTTTATCTAGCCAGTACCCTAGTCGGGTCGTAACGTTCTTTTGTTTAAGTATTCTCCCCAAGGTAGCATGATCTGTTTCTACCGTAACTAATTTTGTTCCTATAAACGATTTCCACTTTAACAAGGCATGGACTACAGCCAACAACTCTAGCTCGTACGCTGGCAGCGACCTCTCCCGAACTGAGAGCTTCCTAGATTCGAAAGCTACAGGTACGCCCTCTTGCTCTAGCACGGCACCTACAGCGTACTTGGATGCGTCTGTCTTAACAGTAACCGGCTTACCTGGATCAAAAATCTTCATCACTGTTGCACGGACTAACGTTTCTTTGAGTGCTTGTACCGCCTTTGAATGCTCTTGGCGCTAGACCCTATCCGTGTCACCTCGCAACAGCTGGTGCAGGTGATTGGCGTGTTCGTTGAAGTTCGGTATCATGCGACGGTAGTAGCCCACTAGACCCAGAAATCCTCAAACCTGTCT
>NW_027163326.1:0-236 GCF_002600585.1 Cystoisospora suis
TTTGAAGCCAAGGACTCGGAAGACCCCAGGGAAAAAAAGGTCAAGGATTCCAGACAATTAGATTGACCGAAGGCCTACAACAAGTGTGAGGACTTCAAAGAGATAGTAAAGGCTTGTGACGCTCTAGGTGTAGATGAACGTACGGGAGCCAACATTCCAGTAACTAGAAGGGAAGGAGTATCGATGGGAAAGCGATCTACTTTGGGTTAAGAACAAAGAAGGCTGGAAGTTGTGCG
>NW_027163326.1:708-836 GCF_002600585.1 Cystoisospora suis
ATGTCAACCGCTTACCACCCTCAAACGGACGGGTTAGCGGAAAGAACCAACAAGACTATAGAACAAATGATTAGATGTACCATATTGGGTAATGAATATAAATGGGTGGAAGTGTTACCTATGTTAGA
>NW_027163326.1:1342-1596 GCF_002600585.1 Cystoisospora suis
CATCACACATGTTAAGTGGTTTAAAGTGTTGTGGATGGATGGGACATCCACGTGGGAGCCTGAACATAACCTGATCGGGTGTCAACAAACTCTGAGCAATTATTATAGAGGTATTCAACGTGTTGGGAATTAAATTGAAGAAGGGAAACCTTCGTTTTCTTTTTGATTAAGAATCGTGAAGCAAGGGGGACCCTACAGAAAGGACAAGCCTTTCGGAGAAGGAGGGGAGAGGTGTCAGAGCTTTGGCTCTGCCC
>NW_027163327.1:0-313 GCF_002600585.1 Cystoisospora suis
CCAGAGCCTTGAGCATCCCCAGTAGATCACCGCCGCATCGCCTACACCGACCAGAGAGAGGAAAGGAGTACGGCACAAGCAAACAAAAGAGTTTGACCCCTCCTAGGAGGCTACAAGCTAAGATAAAAAGCCAGGAACCTATTGGGAGCACCCTAGGGTCCTGGAATCGTGTTTCGTGTAGGGGAAACCCATGTCCCCCTTTTCGTGATTTTGTGTGGAAGTTGTAATGTTCATGGGTTTAGGTTTGGAACGGGTTTTTTGCACAAAAACACCGACTCCCTAATGCACACGGCACATCACGGGCCGCTTGGCC
>NW_027163328.1:0-182 GCF_002600585.1 Cystoisospora suis
CTTATCTTCTCTGCTTATTCTGTTGAGAAAATTGAGAGATAGCTGGAGATACATACAACAGCAGGAGAGCATCAAGACTGCCTGGATGAGTTTCTTACCTGGGAAGGAGAGTCTATTTGTATTTGTGTAGCTTGAAGCTACGGGCTATTCTCTTCACAGTCTTGCTTCCTCTTCTTCTTCTC
>NW_027163328.1:584-2631 GCF_002600585.1 Cystoisospora suis
GTAGTGCGAGGAAAGCTTTCTCTTCTCGGCTATCGTTGTTCGTCTTGACTATGCGGTGGTCCTGGTGGTGTATATCCACACTTCTCAAGACATATGGAGACATGACAAAAACACAAGTGGAAAAACTGATGATTAAGTCATTCACGTAGAACTAAACATAACAACTTATCTATCTATCTATCTTTATCTATCTAGCTATCTTTAGTCTACCTATCTATCTATATATATGTCTGTCTGTCTTTGAATATGCTGTTACGAGACAGCATACATGTAAGAAGAGGAGATTCAGGATATCCATTAACAACATACTTACTCTCTCGGTATATGAGAGAGTATGTTCTTATATATATATATATATTTATTTAGATATACATGTAGGACATGTGAATGGAGAGGCGTGTGGTAGTAGGCCGATGTATATGGTTAAGCGTCTTTGTGTATTTCGACTTCTCTCTTTGTCTCTCCGTATATAGATCTTTCTTTCTCTCTCTGTGTGTAGTATCGTTCGAATCCTGCTACTCGTACTTCTATCATATGTGTTTTTCTCTCGTCTGCGTCTCTCTCTCTCTCTGTCTCTCTTTCTCTTTCTTCCTCCTTCTCTCTCTGTCGAACTTCTTTTTCTCTGTATTCCTAGGAACAGCAGGAATAGGTAGAGTTTTACGCAGCAGGGGTCGTACGAGTTGGTATGAAGTTTCAGGCAATAGAAAAACGATGTCTCTCTTCTTGTTAAAGGACAAAGTTGACTTTCTCTCGGCCAATCTCCCTTGGCGTTTTTCTTCTTCATCTCCGAGTCATCTAGATACATATTCAAATACTTACCCTCTCCATATATCTCTAATATGCGTATCTATATATAAATATGTGAATATGTATGTATTTGTACGGAGATGTATATATCTATATATTTGTATGTACCTGTATAGGTATGTATATATGTATCTATGTATGTATGTAAATACGTATCTATATAGGTGTGTCTGTATGTGTATTTATGCGGGACAGTTTGATTGAAGCGAAGTGAGAGAGACAGGGGGATTGAGAGAGAAAAGAAAGAGAAGAGAAGTTTTCAAAATTTCTACATTCCTTTATTCATTTAAGCCTTTTCAAACGAACTATTATCTTTTCTCAGATTTCACAGGCCCTGACGGTTTAGATCAAGGTGATGCTTATAAAGTATGTAACGCCCTATGGTGTATTTCTGTCGTTCTTCTTTTTTCTATCCTCTCGAGGGAGCGAGGAAGAGCTTGAGAAGATAGAAAGGAAGAAAGCAACGTGAAGGAAGATCATTGTTGTTCATTTGAAAGAAAGGAAATTTCTTCTTTCTTCTTTTCTCACTCAACTTGACAGATTTGGCGTAGGGGAGGAACTGTACCCTTTACTCTTCTCGACTCGCCTCTTGGTTGTTCTAACAGATACGATAGTCATAATAGTAGTAAGAACAAGAAAGGTAGCCGAAGAGAGAGAAAGAGAATGCCGCTGATAGCTCTCTCTTGTCACTCTTTTACTTCTCTTCTCTTTCTTTTGTGTGTAGCTTCTTACCCTGTTTTCTCTTCAGATTCGCTCTTTCGTCCTTTCTCTCCTCATTCTCTCTCATTACATCCCCCCCTGCACTTCTTCTCCTCCCTCTACTTCTTTCGAGAAGGACCTTTCACACTTCTTAGATGAAAAATGGCATGAGAAACACCTTACGAAATCAGCGAGGGAGTTTCCTTGAGAGTGGGAAATCGTTCCGTCACTTTCCTCTGCGAAGCCTGAAAAGGCTTCTGTCAAGAAGCAAATCGTTTATCTCAAGATTCTCTGGTGTGCAATGGTGTTAAAAGATGATGAGCTACAATTCAGAACGAACACAGAGATTGGACAACTGGGGAGATACCTCGGGACTATTTTGTCAGTCGAAAAGAACAGATCTCCTGTTCTCAGAGATAAATATATAGATTCGGTAGAGATCGTAAGGATAGAGAGGAGGTTATAGAAACTAAGATAGATACATAAAAAAAGAAACAGAGTGAACTAAATGAGGGTGAGGCTTTCAAGAAGAGGTTTCGTA
>NW_027163328.1:2675-2957 GCF_002600585.1 Cystoisospora suis
TAGACTGCTGGAACGAGGACCGATCAGACTTTCTCCTCTCTATCACTCAGTTGATGGCTAGCAACTCTCGAGTTTCTCAACTCTCCAAAAATTGTCATAGCTAGCTGGTCAGCTACATGTGTCGACGGGAAGTAGCCATTCTCCGCCCGTAGATGAAAATAAAGCACCGTTTCTTTATAGATTTCTATAACTATCGGGTGACCATTGAGCCCTCAGTCGGAGGTACGAAATAGTCGCTATCGTGAGGCCTTTCATTGCTAATTGATATGCCCGCCAAAGCCT
>NW_027163329.1:0-222 GCF_002600585.1 Cystoisospora suis
CATCATCATCTTCTTCTTCTTCGGTGTCATCTGATAACCAGTCATCTAGCTCGATATCCTGAGACATAGAGAAATAGATAGTTGTCAAGAGATAGGAAACAAAACACACAAAGATACACGGACAGAGATATCTCATAGTATGTATATACACCCCATCGTTGCACGGCTCGCTATCTCGAGCCATTTCTTTCTTCTTTCTCGCCTTCGTCTTCTTCTTCTTCG
>NW_027163330.1:0-239 GCF_002600585.1 Cystoisospora suis
GGAGGCGTCAAACTTCTTGGTTTGCTCACGCCGTACTCCTTTCCTCTCTCCAGGCGGCGTAGGCGATGCGAGGGTGATCTGCTGGGGATGCTCACGCTTCTGGCGAGCTGAATTTGCCTTGTCCGGGGCTGTTCCTTTCCTGGTATGCTCCTGTTGAGCCCTTCTCTTGATTATTAGGTTGCCGAGTGCGTGATCTGGCTGTTCTTGGCCTCTGGAGACTCTGTTAGATCAGCTTGTCG
>NW_027163330.1:418-1664 GCF_002600585.1 Cystoisospora suis
ATTGCAAAATCCTGACACGGCGTCAGAGTCGTGCTCTGACCCATAATCGTTACAAGTAGGCACCTATCACATTTCCTTATTGGTAGCGCGGACTTAGCTGTAGCAGTGTGCGCTAAGAAATGACTGAGATTCCTTGCCCAGACCATTCTAGTGGGTTGTACTAATAGGATGCTAGTAGAAACTTTCGGAGTAACAATTGAGGGATAGGTAAGATGCGCAATTTAGGCTCAAAAAAAGCAGTCGGGGGATCAAAGCGCCCCTATAGAGTTGGAAAAAAAATGGGAAACTTACAAGGTAGCGTATCAGCTGTAAAGGGGGGTCCGAAGTGTCTTTATTGTCAAGTGTGAAGGAGATTGAGAGAAAATAGCAAACAAGGAAAGGAAGAAGAACTTTGAGAGAGGCAAAAGGTCTGCCCTCTACGAAATCGGGCAATATTCGGAGGTGTGTGCACGGAGTATCGATCCAAGAATCGCTCGATCAACTCACCTGAAAGAAGGGGGACCGCCCAAAGGAACCAGTAACAAGATTAGACACAAAGGAAGGGAGTGACAAAAGGGGAAGTAACGAACGAGAAGAAAAGGAGAGAGTTTTTATCTTCAAGAGCTGATCAAGAAGGTACGGGTTCGTGTTATTAAGGGCCTCCGTGGCTTTCCGAAACAAGTTTTTCCCCTTTTTTTTTCCTTTCGTGGATTCTGGATGATTTCGTGATGACCTTTTGAGAACGTGGACCAGTGGACAAGGTGTGTTATGGTTAAGCCGCGGGGATTTCCCAAGTGAGTGCGTGAGCGAATCAAGACATGTTGTGAGATTGAACGGGGACAGACAGTGATTCCATAGAAGGAATTCCCACCTTTCCTGTCGTTCACCTGCGGAAAGGTTGAGAGGACCCTTTCCCTCGTGAAATTGATTGATATCGCCCTCCTAGGACTGGAACGCATTGTGGGCAAGGGGCTGTGGATAGCCTGCACAGACCGATCGATAATGCCCGGAAGCTCACGAACCCTAGATCCTAGGACCGCTCCTGAGGTATTCCACAACCGCTGGCGTGTGCGTGACCCCCCGACTTGAATCTAACAGGACACGGCGGCAGGACCGCACGTTTCCTTGGTGTATGGCTTGCACGGAGGAGCCGACCTGGTCCGGCAGAGGCTCTCGAAGGAGTCCCGCACCAGTGGCCCAACTTGAAATCCGTGACACTCGGCTAATAGTCAGCCGGTCAGCTGCTACAGTACGCTGTGATAGGCAG
>NW_027163331.1:0-291 GCF_002600585.1 Cystoisospora suis
AATCTAACTTTTTCCCATCCTTTCTCAACCGAACACTCGGTGGTTCGACACCTGGCGAACCCCGCTCACTTGCACGCGTGCCGCCCACTTGTACAGAAGTGACACTTGACCGAACACAACATTGCACAGGCTCCAATTCAACAAATTCCAACCATTTAATCCCACTTTTCTTTAGCCAACGCCTGGCTTGAACGATGGAGCATACCGGCATCACGGAGTCTTGCTCCTTGGTCGCTCGCCCGCCGCTGCTCGCTCGCACGCACTCCGCTTTCCCTGGATCTTCCTGATCCG
>NW_027163332.1:0-319 GCF_002600585.1 Cystoisospora suis
CCCAACGGAACGGAGTGTTCGCGGCAAGTAACTGTTGCAGTGCCTCTGCAATCCGTGCGTATTCACGAATAAATTGCCGATAGTAACTGCCAATGCCCAAGAAACTTCGCACCCCTTTTAAGTCTCTGGGGACGGGGAATTCTGCTATTGGAGCTGTTTTAAGGGGGTCGGGCCTCACCCCTGCGGCCGACACTGAGAAACCAAGGTAGCGAGTCTCTTTCCTGCATAAGCTGCCCTTCTGTGGCTTTGAGTGCAGCTTCGCTTCCCGAACTTTCGAGAAGAATGTTTCCAGGTGTCGCAGATGCTCAGCAAACGTTTC
>NW_027163333.1:0-330 GCF_002600585.1 Cystoisospora suis
CATTCACTAGTGCACGCTTTATGCTTGTGAATGCCTTCTCCTGTTCCGGCCCCCAACGGAACGGAGTGTTCGCGGCAAGTAACTGTTGCAGTGGCTCTGCGATCCGTGCGTATTCACGGATAAATCGCCGATAGTAACTGCCAATGCCTAAGAAACTTCGCACCCCTTTTAAGTCTCTGGGAACGGGGAATTCTGCTATTCGAGCTGTTTTAAGGGGGTCGGTCCTCACCCCTGCGGCCGACACTAAGAAACCAAGGTAGCGAGTCTCTTTCCTGCATAAGCTGCTCTTCTGTGGCTTTAAGTGCAGGTTCGCTTCCCGAACTTTCGAGA
>NW_027163334.1:0-448 GCF_002600585.1 Cystoisospora suis
CTCGACTTCTAGGCTTGATGTGTATCGATCTGCTGACTCTCCGTTTGCTTCCCCGGTCCTGTTGCTTTCACGGTGGGGAGCTCTTCGCCCCTAGAATCGACTGCTACTGACGTTAGTTTTTGAGGCCTCCTTGTTGCTCCGCTACGCCGTTACGCCTATAGAACTACGGCCGGCTGTGGCCGTTTGCCTTAGGCTGGTATGGCTCACGATCGCCATTCTGCTAAAAATAGGCCACTATTTGATGGCGATCGCGACAGGATTGCAGAATCCTGACGCCTCGAAACACGCGATCGGGGCGGTGTTGGAGCAGGAAGGCCGTCCAATCGCCTTCGAATCTCGGAAGGCCAACGATAGAGAGAGACACATGCCGGCGTACGAGAGCGAGCTAAGAGCAATCGTACACGCTCTTACGAAGTGGCAATTTATTGGATCGAAGAAAGTAATAATC
>NW_027163335.1:0-325 GCF_002600585.1 Cystoisospora suis
AGTTGCACGTTGTTCTCCTCCTTGGTCTCGTTGTAAACGTTCTCGCACCCTCTCTTCACGAAAGCGCCTCTCTGCCAAGTCTCGCACCTCTTCCCTTGTACTAGGTAGAGGCCCTCTATACCCCCTAGGCAGTATCCATTCTCGTACTAGCTCCTCGTAAGACATCCGAATCCGAGCCGGTAGTTGCACCCAATGGTACCTTCCCGATCTTGCCTCTTCTGCGACTTGCGGGACTTCCCTTTCTGTCGGTCGTCGACAGACATTCACCCGCGGAGGGATCTCCCCAGCTCTCGTGTGTTCCCTCCCTGCACCGAGAGCGACTAGT
>NW_027163336.1:0-2618 GCF_002600585.1 Cystoisospora suis
TGGCCATCGGTTTGTGGGTGGTATGCTGCTGACATCCTTTTCTTGATGTCTAGCTGTTTGCACAACGACTTCCAGATGTCGCTTGTGAACCGGGTGTCACGGTCGCTGACGATGGCTCTGGGTACCCCCTGCAGTCTAACTACCCGGACTAAAATTTGCACTATTCCTTTAGTGTTTACTGTCTGGGTGGTGGGTGCGAAATGTGCCATCTTTGTAAGTCTGCATACTATGGTTAAGATTGCATCATATCCGTCCCTCGTTGTGGGAAGCCCTACTATCAAATCGAGGCTGATTTCTTCCCACGGGACTTCGGGGATTGGGAGTGGCTGCAGTAGTCTCCCGCTTCTTTGCCTGCAAGCTTTGTTCCTAGCGCATCTAGTGCATGCTTTTACGAATGCTTCTATATCTTCGTCCATTTTGGGCCACCAGAAGTGTGCTCGAATTGCTGCCTTTGTCCTGTCTATTCCTGGGTGGCCTGCTAAGACGTGGTCGTGGTAGAACGAATTGCTCCTACTAGGTCTGGCCGCCTGCTTATTGCGTCTGCTACTACGTTTTGTTTCCCCGGTTTGTACACTTCTTTGACGTCAAAGTCCGCCAGCTTGTCCAGCCAGTACCCTAGTCTGGTTGTTACCTGTTTTTGCGTTAGCATCCTGCTCAGGGTTGCGTGATCCGTTTCCACCGTGACCAACTTGCTCCCGATGAACGACTTCCACTTTGTGAGTGCAAACACGATTGCCAACAGCTCGATCTCGTACGCTGGTAGGAACTTGTCGCGGGCGCCCATCTTAGATTCGAAGGCGATCGGGTACCCATTCTGCTCCAGCAACGCTCCCATTGCATGCTTGGATGCGTCTGTTTTTTTTGTTATTGGCTCCTCTGGATCGAAGATGTGCACGTTGGTGGCGTCCATCAGTTTCTTCTTCAATTCGTGCACGGCCTGTGAGTGTTTTGGTCCCCACGTCATATCCGAGTCTTCTTCTAGTAGCTGGTGCAGGGGGTGGGCCGTCTTGTTGAAATTGGGTATCAGTCTTCGGTAAAACCCCACCATTCACAAGAAGCCTCTAAGCTGTTTTCTGTTTCTCAAGACCTCCGGCCAATTTTTTATAGTCTCCACCCTTTTCGGATCCGGCGAAATTCGACCAGGTTCTATTACGAACCCTAGGTATGTCGCCTTTTGCGTAGCGATTTCACACTTTGCCGCATTAAGGAACAGCTCTTTCTCCCTCATCCTCTTAAACAGCGTCCTCAAATGTTGCATCTGGTGCGTCTTCGATCGGGAGTAAACTAACACATCGTCAAAGTATACGATCACGAATTCGTCCCGTTCTTTGATGAAGATTGAATTCATTAAAGACTGGAATGTTGACGGGGCTCCGGACAGCCCGAACGGCATCACTCTGAATTGAAATGTCCCGTAGCGGGTCCGGAACGCCGTCTTCCACTGGTCTTCCTCCACCACTTCTACCTGGTAATATCCTTCCTGTAAGTCTAGTTTCGAGTACCACTCCGCCTTTCCTAGCTTGTTGATCAGGTCCTGTATTCTCGGAATTGGATAGGCGTCCTTGATCGAAATTCTATCTAGTGCTCGGTAGTCGATAACCAGGCGTAGCGATCCGTCCGGCTTTCCCACGAAGAAGACGGGGGCGGCTATCGGTGATTGTGTGGGAATGATGAATCCTTTGTCAAGCAGGTCTTTTATGTACTTCTTTAGTTCTGCTAGGTGTTCTTCTGATAGGTTGTAGCACTTGGTGGGGTAATTGGGCACCTTTCCTGGGATTGTGGGGATTTGGTGTTTGATCTTTCGGTACTCCGCTGCTCCGGGTGGTAATGCTCTAAAAATGCCGCTGAATTCGTCCACCGACTCTTTGCACTCCTTTTGTAGTTGACGTCCTTCTTTTTCCATTTGTTCCCTTGGCGGCGTTGGGTCCGTACGTAACGGCGGTTGCACCGAAAAGCATGCTTCCCTGTCTTTTCTTCCTTCGCGCGCTTCTTCTGGCAGTTGCTCTAGTTTGATTGCCCCTACGAACTCCACTTGTCCTCTTTCTATCCACCTGCGAAACCGCACCACTGAGCAGACTCCGATCAATCTTTTTTCCATCTCTGTCTCTCTTTCTTTTTCCTCTTCCTCCTCCGTTTCCTGTTCCCGCTCTTCTGGCTTCCCAGCTGCTCGCCTTGTCTCCGCCAGTTTGAACTTTTTCTCTTCCGACATCCTCTGCTTTTCTGTTCCTCTTCCCCCTTGTTTTCCTTTCCGCGCCCTATTGCTTCTCGCCTTGGATGTACGTTCCTCTTCCGTTCTTTCTGTTCTCTCTTCGGTCCCCTTTTCTTCCTCCTCCAACTTAATCGTAAATGGTATTTTGTCCTTGGGGTCCGTCGTTCTTTTTTTCTTGCTGACTTCTTCATTTTCTTTTTGTCTTCCGGTCCACGTTAGTGCAGGCAGCTCTTTCTCCGCCACTTCTGGCAGTTCTCTTGGCCTTGTTAGGGAGTCGTCCGTCCATCCTGACCACCGCCGGTCCCGGCTCTCTCCCGCGTCCGCCTGCTTTGTTCCGCCCTCTGTCTGCTTGCCCTCTGAAGAGTTGAAAATTCTTTCAGAGGGCAAGCAGAGAGAGGCGTCGATTCAA
>NW_027163337.1:0-284 GCF_002600585.1 Cystoisospora suis
CCACTACATTCTGGCGCCCCGGTTTGTACACTACTTCTATGTTGAAGTCCAAGATTTTATCCAACCAATACCCTAAACGTGAATTAACATCCCTTTGTTTGAGAATTCTGCTGAGTGTTGCATGATCCGTCTCGATTGTAACTTTCTTTGTTCCTATAAACTGCCGCCACTTCGTCAGCGCGTGCACGATGGCGCGGAGCTCACTCTCGTACGCTGGCAGCTGTTGTTCCCTTTCATTGGATTTCCTTGATTCAAATGCGATCGGGCGCCCCTCCTGTTCCAGC
>NW_027163338.1:0-509 GCF_002600585.1 Cystoisospora suis
CTGAGGCAAAGCTGGAATTCGTCGTGGACACGATCGCAGACCACAGGGACTCCCGCAAAGGCCGGGAGTACCCGGTGCGGTGGTTGGACGGTTCCACGACGTGCGAGCCAACTAAACACCTCGAACACGCGCAACTGGCGCTCAAGAACTACCTACGAGGACTCGCGCGACAACAGCGACGCTCTCAAAGAAGGGGGGGGGGTAAGGCGTTTCCTCGCTTCCCAAGCTACGCTATCCTCCCAAGGGGAAAGGGTTGTCAGGATTTTGCAATTCTGCCTTGATCTCTACGAAATAGTGTCCTACTTTTTCCGAAATGGCGACCGTAGACCGTACGGGGGCAAGGCAGGCATCGGCGACCTGCCGAAACCCAGGCTACGTAACGACACAGCGGAAGAAGGAGGGAACCTCGCAACCCCGCGAGAATAGAAATCAATTCTAGGGACCAAGAGCTCACCGACGCATCGCCTACTCCAACAAAGGAGAAGAACGGTGTCAGGATTTTGCAATCC
>NW_027163338.1:613-761 GCF_002600585.1 Cystoisospora suis
CGGCCCAAGTCCAACAGACGTAAGGACGCAGCGAGGAAATGAAGAAACCTCGCGAACCCACGACAACATCAATCAATTTCAGGGACGAAGAGGTCCCTAGCAAGAAAAGAACAGAGCCGGAGAAACGAACGGGAGAGCAGCAGACCGA
>NW_027163339.1:0-208 GCF_002600585.1 Cystoisospora suis
ACAGCTCGTGATCTCGGAACGGAAAGAGAGGGAAACAACGTCTTTCAGAGACAAGTTAGGCCATGGGTCGGCCACAAGGAGGGTTAGGTTCAAAGAGCCGTGCGTGCATTCCGAAGAGGAGGGAAATCCGTCACAGTCGGACGACGAGTCGGATGACCTGCCTATCCTACCTGTCAGGATTCTGGAGTGGTGTTCCTGCGAGGCGCGG
>NW_027163340.1:0-6239 GCF_002600585.1 Cystoisospora suis
TCGCTTTCCGGAGGGCTAACTACGTCAAAAGAAGAAACAAGGTTAGCATACAACCTCACATGTCGGCGCCTCAGGTCAGCTTAACCACCGCTGGAACACCCGGGCACGCCTTCGCGCGATGTGGCGCGGCGTGCCAGTAGCGGCTGTTGAGTGTGATGGGTGGTGTGCTGCTCGCCTTCTGTGCTGTCATCGATATGCGGCGGACAGAAGCGGACTTCCTAACTGTTGACTCCCAATGCTACCGCTGGCGCATGGGCCTTGCGGAGGGGAATCACCCCCGCCGTCGCTTCGGGCGTACAATTGGCTTACACTAGCTGAAAATGCGGCGTGGCAGGCGACAGCGTTTCTGGCAACGACCACGATCGACTTCGGGCTGTTCGGTTCACGACGAAGGAGGTCTGAGACAGCTGACAGAGTTCCAGCCCCAAAGCGGAATTCCCGTACGGGCAAGCTTGGAGAGATCCAGGCCGCCAAAACCGCCTGCGCCGGATGCCGTCCACCGTCTTTCATTTTCCAGCATATCGGTCGCCCCGTACATTTGTGCATGCTCAAGCTATTACAGGAGAGATTTCCTACTTCCGACACATAAGGGTCTTTCCGTCGCTTAGGGTGGCTGCAGAGTGGCGGGTACTAGATTGAGGCCAATTCCCGTTAGCCCCCAAGCCCCCACGAGCGCACCGGAGTGGCACTTCTGGCAAAAACCCATGTTGCATGCAGGCGAGCCAGTGTTGGCTGCTCAGGTCGATTCTGACGCATTGCACTTCCGTGAGTTGGAACAAGAGCCCGCTTACAGATAACGGGGAAGCCTGAAAGTTTGTCGTGATGGACTACGATCTCAGAAATGCGGACTTCTCTGTCAACAATGTCCAGACTTCCTTTTTCACCCCCTGTTTCCTCACTCAGTTAGGAGGGTTGCCTTCAGTTGGAAAGACCATCAGTGGCCGAGAGGCTGCTGGGGAACCGGCGGTCCTCATACATTCTGAGGGGCCAGAAAACTTGCCTGGCGCTTTTGCGGAGGGCCGGGGTGAAGACGAAGAGCAGCGCACGACAGCCCAGGAAGGTGAAAGGCTCCAGTCAAGTCAAGCCGAACAACGCCAGACCCCTGCCTCACCTGACAACGTCCCAGTCAGCGGGGAGGAAGTAGAATTGTACTATGAACGCGTGTCGTTGCGGGAGTTTGAGTTTGACGCGGGCAGCAAGATCTTTTACTTCCCTTGCCCATGTGGGGATCTCTTCGAAGTGTCGCTACAGACACTTCAGGAACAGCTTCCTGAGCGGTCTGAAAGTTTTTTGCGGTCAGCGACGCCTCGAGAAAGCGAGACGGAGTTTGTAGTGCGGGCCTACTGCCCGTCGTGCTCGTTAAAGGTCCAGGCTGTCTACACAGCTGTGATGCTCCGCGAGATTCTGAGGGAAGCTCTCGCCGAAGCTTGAGTGCAGCTGCTAACTATTTCCAGCTGCCTTCTCTCGTCAGTGCTGGCGCGCCTACCAGGAGTACAGCAGAGCTGTCACCCGCGCTCCACGTTCTGTCAGCCATGCCAACTGGAACTGTCGAGTCTGCCCCCATGACAGGCCCACTACTGCATCTCTTGCAGTGGTTCTTTGCAGTCTTTCAAAGTCGACTCAATCTAAACTAACTTTCTGTCCGTGACAGTTTCTCCATTACCTGGCGCGCTTCACCATGCGGACAGAAAAGTCAGATGCCAGTGGTAAAGAAGAGGGATCGAGGTCTCCTGCAGGCACAATTTTGGACTCGGCTTGCTTCCCACTTCTTTCTCCGCCTTCTTCGGCATCGGCGGGCAGGCGCCCGCGTCGGCTGGGAATCACACCGGGCGAGGGTGCCCCGTGTGTGCAGACGCGTGTTTCTGCTCCAGCAGAAAAACGACATGCTGCTGAGAGTGTGCTGCAATGTGACTCCCGTCGGGCCGCTTCCGTTGCGTGTGGCCGAGTCTGTCGCAGAATCGATTCCCGGACACCAGTGCGGGCTTCGGGTGACGTCTGCGGAGCTCCTTTGTACATTCGATTGAAGCGTAAGAGGGAGGAAGACGTTCCACTGTTCCTCTGTCTGATTCAGCCCGGAGCTCGGCCTTCGAAGAAACATCATCGGGAAGATTTTTCGTCGGACACCAAAGGGGACGGCATCTTCGTGTTCCGTCATGTGGAAGAGCCGGCTATACTTCCTCCGGAGTACTCGGAAAACGAAAGGTGCCGCAGTGTCACAGGGACACTAGGGAAAGAACTGGAGCAGTCCGGCAGAGCCACAGGGGGGGATACGGCCGTAGAGCATGTCGAGCCCAGCACCTGTAGACTGACCACCAACCAAAGCGACCTCGTGAAGAGACGTGGCAGAGAGGACGACCGTTTCGAAGAAGTGTCCGAGGCTCTCAAGCAAATGCGGAAGTATCGGATTCTCAAGACTGCCGGTGGAAACCAGAAGCGAGCACAACAGAACAGTGGAGGCGACAGAGAGATCGGGGATCCCGAGGTCATAGTAAACCCGCCTGACTATCAGTATTTACGATTGCAGGACGGCAGGAAAATCCGCGTGCTCGATGTGCTGGCGGAACACAAGACCCGTGAAGTCTCAGACGACCCCGAGTGTAATACTGAGTGGTACAAACTCGCGAATTTGGACGATGCTGCCCAAGCTTTCGAGGACGTGGGACATAGTGGTACAGGGGGGTCATGGGGTCACACGTCGCACGCAGGGCAGTTGATGACTTTGCTGGCTAACTCCATGAAGTTGTCTGATGGCCCTGGTCCGGAGACAGTTGGACTGATCGAAGTCGAAAACGTGGACGTAGCAACGGGACAGGTGCTGCGTGGGCAGGCGGATGGTGCACTTGAATCAATGGAGGTCTTTCTGGAGGAATACGGAGATATCGACGACATTGACTCCGGTAAGAAGCACACTGGGAGGAAACTGAACGGCTACAAGAGGGTTCGGTGATTTTATAGACGCTATCGTTTGACCGGTCAGGCACGGCGACGGGCGGGGGCTGGCCCCCGGTCCTTGTATGATGTAGTGATGTCTTTGTTGTTGTGTCGTTGCCGAGTCCAACCTACCTGTCTGTATTCGTCCTTGTTTTTCTTTGTAGATGACGCTGACGGAGCGGAGGTGGACTACCCAGAGGACAGCGAAGATGAAGCACGCGGGAGGCGATGGACAGATCGTTTGAAGACGTTTTTGTTCTCAGGGTCCGAAAGTGAAGGTGATGACGAGCTTGACAAGATGGACTGGAAGATGTTTGCGAGGTAGGATACTTGACTGCCCCAAAGAAAGGAAGCCAGAGCCGGAACACGCTCGCACGGGCGTACGTTTCGGGGAGATGAACCCGGATTGTCGAATCTGAGTATTACACCCGGCACCTGGCTGCGGGAAGCGTTCAATCAACAGCTAACACACTAGGCACTAAGTTTCCTCATCCGCCGGACGACAGCGGTTATGTTGGAGATCTGCGCCGGGGGGAGGCTTTCTCACGATCCGTTGGACTGGCAGCGCGGTTGGACTGATTCTGGTATTTCGGAAATTTGTTTCTGGTTTTGCTTGGGCTTTCCAGTTTCACTTTTCATTGCTCGGGTGTGGTTTCTAGAGAATGGTGGCAACAAGAGTCTGTTCTCTATGGGAAAATATCGTGTTAGTGGCAGGGGAACGGCGGCGTTGGCGATCCGAGCACAAGCATCCCTCGGGCGCTGCACGGTAAGATACACTTGACGACAGCAGAACGTGCGTGGCGCTGCCGACGGACTGCGATACCTGAAAGAAGGTAAAAGGGACCAAGGCATGGTGGCAGGTGTTTGGCATCGCACCGTACTCAACTATTTTGCCTTACGATCGGCTGGTTAGTGGTTCCCCACCGAAACAGTTTCCGTTTGAAGGTGCCACCTAGAAAGCTGTCAGACTACTGGCGTGCATGGCCGCGGGAACAAGCCTGTACAGGTCTTCTTGGGCTCCACCAGAGCAGATCTTTGGCTAGACCCAACCGCGGTACAAGCAAGAAGCGCTCAAACTGCCGAATGAAAGAGCTAGTGAGACGGGCCTTTGGCTAGCCCCAACCGCGGTCCAAGCAAGAAGCGCTCAAACTGCCGAATGAAAGAGCGAGTGAGACGGAATACGAGGGACTGCCCGGTGACTAGGCTTTTGCGCACACGTATTCCGCTTTTTCGTTATGTTCCCCGCTGCGCGGCACTGGCGGTAAGACCTGTCCGTGGGGGTGGAGACCGTGGTAATAACCGTAGATTGTCCCCGGAGGTCCGCTAGCTGTAAGGGCCTCCACTAAAATGGTGATCAACACTACGAGCAGGACGCGTTGTCTTGATGCATCTGTAGCCGGTGAACGCACGGAGCCTCTTCTACGTGCCGTATGCTGCACCCAGCCTTCCAGAGACCCACGACAAAGAGCACATAAGACCAGCTCTGCAGATCTGGCCTTGCAGGAGGGGCGAACAAGTGCCTAGCACGTTACGGTTGCCGAACTTGAAAGGTATGGTCTCTTGCAGGGGTTTGGTAAGAGGAAAGGTGTAGTGGCCCGGGAGGCCGCGTTCCTACGCGCGAGTTGGGAGTTTGCAGCCAGCACGCGCGACACGTTTTAGGTCAGGAGAAGCAAAAGTCATTGCAAGATCGTCGTCCACAGTGTCTCTGATTCAGCAGCTCACGAAGTTAGTGAGGTAGGCGGGAGCACCTCGGTGCCAACATGATCGACAGCAACCGCGATTCTCTGCTGTCGCAAGCGCGCGGCGGAGGGCACGTAGTGGCCGCGATTTCAACAGACCACGCTGTAGCCACTGCCGCGCAAGAGAAGCGACATTTCGCTCACCATGGTCCAAAGAACGGTCCCTCTGGAACCGTAGGTAGCAGTAGCTTTGACGCTCTCGCAGAAAAGAGGAGCGTTGGCTTGCCGCTTCCACAACGACGCGGCTGCCCAACACCACCGCGATCAGGCCGCTGCTGCGGGACTCTCCACACTCCACTTCACCACGTCATTGCTTGTTCAGGCGGTTCCTGCCTGGCATAGGCATAAGCTTCCACCCCTTGTTCACCAGGGTGGTCTCCACAATTTTTTCCGTGCGCTGTTGATCTTGGCGCCGAGCGTCTGCTTCCCTTGCTCACGGGGGCAACAGGACGCAGTCCACACTCGGAGCGACGGGTAGCTGACGCCACGCAAGGTTCCTCAAGCTCACTATAGCCTCGCTGTGTGGGAGCCCCTGGTCTCTGCGTTGTCGTTCTCCCCGCATCCCCAAACACGTAAATTAGCAGCCTATGCTCTCCTGGCGCGTCGTCCGAGGTCTACATCCCTGCCCAGTATGCAGTTCCAGTCGGGTAATATAACGCCTGTGACCGGCTTCCGCGTGATGTGTCGCGTCGTGCTGCATGGTGGTTGTTGCGAGTCACGAATGAGTCCCGTGTGATGCGTATGCCGTTGTCGTGGTTCGTGGAGAGAGGGTGTGTGCAGGTCGACCCCCGGCCCCGGCGGGTCTGACGTGTCGATATGGTGGTTGGGGATGAGAGTCGTTAAGACAAGACCGAACAGAAAGAGGCTCTTCTAAGCGTCTGCTCACAACACGTGGTAGCGCATGGTTGAGGCGCGAACCGATCTCTCTGTTTTCTGCTTTGGTGATTTTCGGTATCAAGACAGTTTATCGAGATTACTCCTCTGTGCAGCTCGTCGCTATGTCCGGACAACAGATCAGCATGTCCACCATTGACCCGGCGACAGTCCGGGATGTGGGGCACGAGTTCTGGAGTAAGTATTTCAAAGAGCGACTAAATAATATCAGGCCACAAAATTATTGTGGCAGCTCTGACGTTGCGACCTTCCAACTTTTCTGCTCTGAGTGTGAGGAGTACCTCAACGAGCGGGGAATCGAGTCGGAAGAGGAGCGTGTCCCAGAAGCGACTCTTTTTCTGGAGGGCGAAGCAAAGCTCTACTATATCAGTTTTCTGTAGACGAGCTTGCGGAGCGAGCAACCGAAGACATTAACCGACTTTTTCTCTGTTCTGCGTCAGACATTCATTTCTTACAGATCCCGCTGGGACGTTCTTCGAGAGCTATCCCAGTTGAAGATGACGCCTGGACAACCGCGGCAGTACACCAACGCTTTCGAAAAGCTGGTGCNNACGAGTGTCGACGATGACACAAAGCGATTCTTCTTTTTCAATGGGCTCGAGAAGCGTACTAGGGACGCCCTTGTTGCAGTGGAGGATGCGCCTGCAGGACATATTCAAAATGCTAGAGCGGCTG
>NW_027163340.1:6323-7756 GCF_002600585.1 Cystoisospora suis
AAGCTGGAGTAACGAACGGGTTCGAGGAACCGATGGACATCAGCGGGACATTTGCAATCACGGCACAACATCGCAGAGAGGAGCAGGTCCGTCGTACCATCAGACCTCGGCCCGGTAGCCAAGACTTCTTGAGACGGCAGCACTTTCCCCGTCGACAGGCACGCGAAACGAGCTCGAGATGCTACTCCTGCGAAACAGTGAGAGACAACAGCGAGATTTGTGGCCTAACTCACCAGTTTCCCCCACAGCCAGTCAGGTGGTGACAAACTTACCTAGAAGGCCTAGGAACGGTGGTTCAACCACACCCCCATAGTAGTGTAGTGGCCTCAGTAGCGTGTGTCCATCGCTCTGGCCCTGTGAGGCAAAAGTCAGAGCCTTAGGGGTAGGGCACCCTTATCGGAACCGTGACAGTTGCTACTATACTAATATCGTGAGGAAGTCAGGGGTCTGAGAGCTCCAAGGCGGGCTGGTTCCGAGCTATCGGACGGTCTCTGGCCGAGGTGAGAAGACCGGGGCTCGGACCGGGGTAAGGTTCTCGGGGTCAGGAGTCCAACGAACATAACAAAGCTCGGTTCCTCATCGAACAGTTCTCCAGGACACGCACGACAGGCCTCCCCGCTTCCCAAAAAGATTTCACACACGCTTCCTCCCAAGAACCTTTCGCGAAGGCCGGTTCACAGCACCTTCTTTCAATCACCGACACTCCACAGCGGGCACACTCTTCACCAGCACTCAAAAAAGAAAAAAACCAAACTTGCTCGACACGGTTCAGATCAAAAGGCCACTCCTTCTACAAAAAGGGGCTTTCCACCTTTTCTTCTTGTTCCTCTCTTCTCTCTCTAAGTTCCTCATCCCTTCTCGTCTCTTCCCTGCTCCTTTCGGATCCCTGCACACACCTTATTTCATCTTTTCTGTCTACTTTCGTCTCGTCTCTGTCTATTGTACTGGCTCTCTCCGGGCTTCTTGCCTGCTTGGTTACGCTACCTTGTTTAAGGGATTGGCTCCTCAGCGCACGGGGTTCTTCGTTATTAGGCCGACTCCTTACGGTGCCCCCTTCCTTGGGGCTCTCACACTTCGGTCGGCTTGTTCTCGGTTACACGTATTCAGTTCTACTTAGTCAGCTAATCCGGGACCGCACAAAGCTCCCCAAGCTTTACATTTTAACACAGCTCGTATTTTCCCCGTTTACCTCACTTACGCTGGATGGTCTGCCACGGTTCACTACTACCTATCCGGATTCTTCCAGCTTGGAAAAACACTTCTAATCACAGGTATGGGTTAAAACACCCTTGTCTCCCTCCGTTTCAAGGTACGAGGCAGAGTTGAAAACTCTGACAAATCTTCCCCCCTTGTTCTCTCTCCTGGCCGCTTCTCCTTTTCTAACTAGGGTCTCTCCCTCAACTTTTCTTGGTTCATGTCAGGATTTTGCAATC
>NW_027163341.1:0-320 GCF_002600585.1 Cystoisospora suis
TGATAGAAGATATCCCAGGTGTATGTACACCTGAAGAAAGAAGAGAGGGAAGATAGGAGAAAGTCGTTGTTGTGTATGGAGACTTGTGAGTGTGAAGGAGAGAAGGAGAAAGAAAGGACTATGGAAAAGAGAAGATGTATATCTTTCTAGTTTGAAAACGCAAGAAAGAAGAAAGGGAAAAGAAAAGAAAGAAAGGAAGAAAGGAAGAAAGAAAGAAAGAGACATCAATCACGTCAGAATTGAGAGGAGAGAAAGGAAGATCGTCTTTCTTTCTCCTTCTTCAAGTTCGAACTTCCTTTCTTCTTATCGCCACTCTCACT
>NW_027163342.1:0-1332 GCF_002600585.1 Cystoisospora suis
CGTCGTTACGTTCGTTGAACTTCGACGTGTCGTAGGGGTTTGCCTTGGCCTCTTATGGCTTACGATCGCCATTCTGGTAAAAATAGGCCACTATTTTAGTGGCGATCGAGGCAGGATTGCAAAATCCTGACAATCTCGGCGCGAGGAGATGAGGTTTTCAGGGGGGATTCATTTCCAACCTACTAATCCCCCCTAGCGTTCTAACACGACGCTCTTCTGACCGGTTTAGGGTTTAGGGTAGAAACTTCAAGGCACTTGATCGCTTTCTTTCTGTTTTCCGCCAAGTCAACTCTCTCGGGGCTCTTGAATTCAATCGGACTTTTTACATTCTAGTTCTTCTTCACACTTTCTGTCCTCACTCTGTTCTCGTCCTGCTTGGACGGCGTCTCCAAGGTCCTCTTGTCTGTTCAGCTTGGCCGAGACACGCTCCCTGGTCTTGTTACGCGCCATGATGTCTTCCGGGTTGTGGCGGCTCGACCAATATTCGGTCCTGTCTGCTTAAACAGGCACTAGAAAGACTTCAACACGTCATTGGGATATCTTATCACTACTTCAAGAGGAAATACACTCGCTTTGACTCACTGAGCACCTGCTTTATCACCAAACTTTATGGTACTTCCTTATTCGTTTATCTCTACCACGTACGAACTGACTTCTGGGACACAGAATTAAACCTGTCAGGTACTAGACTCTTGGTACACGGCCTTTATGGCTTCAGAGTCGCAGGGAGGTTGACCCTGGTGAGCACAGCGGGTCAGAGTAAAACGCTGACAGCGCGTGGCGCCCGTTGTCTTGCCGCGCCTGGCGCATGCTGCTTCTACGGCGGGAGAATTTCCCGCGTGAAAATTCCTGGCCTTTTCCGGCCTTTCGGTGTTATCTTTGGGCAGACTAGCCTTACTAATGATTCTATCCCCTGATTAGGCTCCTCTAGGAGCCCTAATACGGCTTTCCTGAAATCCACGGACCGTAGGTTCGCCCTTCCGGTCCGTGGGCCAGCTCGGCTGTCCGACTATTAGCTCGATTGGTTGGCCTCTGTTGGCCTTTCCTGTATTTCTCGGTTTTATTGAATTTCTCCGAGCTTCGAGGCTCCGGACAGGCTTTCCTGTCCTTATTCTGCTTGTTAGACTCCTCTAGGAGCCCTGCTAGTCTCGTGTGTGACCCGCGCTGTTGCCGTGCTACCTAGCGCGGTTTGCGCGAGGGTCGGAAAGTCCGGTCGTTGCGATATTCCCGAAAAATGCGTTCCCGTCTCGGTGCGGGGTTATAATAAGTCCTAAAATCGCGAAAGGTGCCTAACGCACCTCGAATTATCTTTCTACGTGGCCTGGTCGCTGA
>NW_027163343.1:0-254 GCF_002600585.1 Cystoisospora suis
CATGCAAAATAGGTATCAATGAACAGCAAAACACATTTGCGATCCATTAAGCCACAATAGGCACGAAAAGAGTAAAGAAATACGCACGGGAACGACACCTCGGGCCCCGGAAGGCCGCAACGGCTCGCGGAGGCCAGCTGTCACAGTTCCCCGATTGGAATCCTCCACGTCTGAGTCTGATCTCGACGCTGGGACAGGGATTCTGTGGCGGTCAGATACTACCACACGTCAGACAGGGGTGCGGTCCTGCCGCC
>NW_027163343.1:620-1101 GCF_002600585.1 Cystoisospora suis
CCGAAAACCTCACGCGTCAAAGACTAACACACTCCCCGGTCAAGCTTCATCCTGTTCAAGCAAGAGAAACAATTCCATACACAGGGAACGTAGACTTGAGGGACCAACCTCAGTCCTTCTCGCGCTTCACACACAGTTGCTTTCGGATCTTTCCTCTAAAGGCTTCCCTTACACATTAAAGAGGAAAGAAAAGATCTTTCCCATACACCTTTGGTAAAGAAAGAAAGATCTCCCTTTTATCCCCTCGTTAAAGAAAGAAAAATCTCCACTTTATATCTTTTCTAAAGACAGACAGATCTCTATCCTCTTTTTTTCTCTCCCGGGTCCATTGGTCGCCCCTGGAGGGTGCTCCCTGCCCTCTCTCTCGGCTGCGCTTCCTTTGTACAACTGGTGTAGTCCCGGTCCCGACCCTTCACTGGTCACTCTGGGCCTTGGGCCCGCACACGGACTACACTGGGCACCGAGCCCGTACACTGATCAC
>NW_027163344.1:0-258 GCF_002600585.1 Cystoisospora suis
GATGAATCCGCGCCTCTAGAGGACAGATCCGAAAGCAACTGTGTGAAAAGCGCGAGAAGGACTGAGGTTCGTCCCTCAAGTCTACTTTCCCTGTGTATGGAATCGTTTCTCTTGCTTGAACAAGAAGAATCGTGACCGGGGAGTGTGTTAGTCTTTGACGCGTGAGGTTTTCGGTGTTGTTGGTGAACCCTCCGGACTGAGTGACGTGTGTGGTCGAGGTCTGTGAGTGCTGAAAACCAGCCGACCCAACCTACGAGC
>NW_027163345.1:0-265 GCF_002600585.1 Cystoisospora suis
TGTAGTATTGTGTTTATGAAATTAAAATTGTGTTTAGTTTGTTCTGTGCTACCTATCTATCTAAGGTGTGAACTCACTGTTGCTACCCTTAGATACTATTATGCTACTGTGTGATGTGTGTTCCTAATTTATTATTCTAAGTGCTCCATATGTGGAAAACATTTCCAATATGTAAAAATAATTTTTGAAAAATACAATGCTATTCTGGACGTGTTAAATTATTTTAAGTCGTTTGCTACGGAGGTTCGCGTCAGAGCGCGCAGTG
>NW_027163346.1:0-226 GCF_002600585.1 Cystoisospora suis
TGACGTGGAATAGGAGGACCTTTGGTCGGAGAAAAGAAACCTCAGAGAAGAGGAAGTTACGGAGAAGCAGAGAGAGAACCAAATTTGAAGTTAGGGAGTCAGACTCCAGTTCCGAAGACCTAAAGGAGAAAAGGAGTACTGTCGGTCGTACTAAAAGGAGCCACCAGGGAAGAGCTACCCAAGAGAAGGACTTATGTGAATCTAAGGTGGAGTCGTTAATAGAAGA
>NW_027163347.1:0-384 GCF_002600585.1 Cystoisospora suis
GCCTGTGTGGCCTTCAAACGTGTGTGAAAGTGAAAGATTCAGGGAACAGAGGAAAGGGTCAAGTGGTGCCTAAGTGTTGAAGGCAGACGAGAGTGGAGTTTATTATGGTTAAGCCCGAGTAGGCTTACACCTCAAACAAGGAGGAGTCATCCGCGTACCTGCAAGAGAGTTGTTAGGAGGATCCTAGGGGATCCTAAAGATAGAACTTGATTGAAACGTTCTTATTGTTACGTTTCACAAAGCATTGTGGGAAAAGGGGCGGTCATGAGAACCCGGGGTAGGCATCCGATGCGCGATTGGTCATCCGCTGAGAGTCCTTCCCACCCTTTTTCGCAACTCGACTTCGTCGAGCTCCCCGAGGGAGAGACTCCCTCGCCATCCCGT
>NW_027163348.1:0-232 GCF_002600585.1 Cystoisospora suis
AGAGTTGTTAGAAGGATCCTAGGGGATCTTAAAGATAGAACTTGATTGAAACGTGCTTTTGTTACGTTCCACAAAGCATTGTGGGAAAGGGGCGGTCAGGAGAGCCCGGGGTAGACATCCGATGCGCGATTGGTCATCCGCTGAGAGTCCTTCCCACCCTTTTTCGCAACTCGACTTCGTCGAGCTCCCCGAGGGAGAGACTCCCTCGCCATCCCGTAATTGGGAGTGTTTC
>NW_027163349.1:0-632 GCF_002600585.1 Cystoisospora suis
ACAAAGAAAAAGAAGAAAGAAAGAAAGAAAAAAGGAAAGAAAAAGAGAGAGAATGAAAAGGGTGGGGGTGGCGATCGTCGTGGCCTCCCTCGCTCTCCTTCACTAGACATACTAGCTACCGACTCGCTAGACCACCATAGCTAGCTACATACACTCAAGATACATAGACAAATAGATTAAACACAGACCCAGAGATAGATAGATAAATAGATAAATAGATAGATCAGAGATAGATAAATAGATAGGTAGATAGCCATGGAGTATTTTAGAGTTGTTACCTTTACTATGACAGGTCCCCCTTGACTAACGATAAATCTTGGATTCTTGGACTGCCGCCATCCTCCCGTATATGAGCTAGCTAGACACTCTTGTCTAGACACGGATGTCCAGATGTTTCTTCTTTTCTCTTTCATCTCCTCTTCTCTCTATGAAAGGAATAGCCACCCCAAGAATTAAGAGACGAAGAAGAGAGAGAGAGACAAAACACTGAAGAGGCTGTATACTCAAATATATATGTATTAATATGTATATATATATATATGTATTGATATGTATATATATATATATATATATATATATGCATGTATGTCTGTATGTATATGTATATATTAGGTGTACAAGGAGGAGGGAGA
>NW_027163350.1:0-262 GCF_002600585.1 Cystoisospora suis
CCTTCAAGGTAATCTTATTCAATGCCTTGTAGTCCACGACCATTCTCAAACCTTCTCCTCCAGGTTTGGGGACTAAGAAGACGGGGGCAGCAAATGGAGCTTGGGTAGGCTCGATAAACTTCTTCTCTAACAGGTCCTTGATCTGGCTCTTTAATTCTGTTAGGTCGTCACTCGACAAGTTGTAGTTCTGGGATGGATAACGTGGAACTTCTCCTGGGATTAACTTGATTTGGTGCTTAACTGGTCTTTCGATCACTCCTAT
>NW_027163351.1:0-258 GCF_002600585.1 Cystoisospora suis
TAGAGGGTACTCATCCTTCAAGGTAATCTTATTTAAGGCCTTGTAGTCCACGACCATTCTCAAACCTTCCCCTCCAGGTTTGGGGACTAAGAAGACGGGGGCAGCAAAGGGGGCTTGGGTAGGCTCGATAAACTTCTTCTCCAATAAGTCCTTGATCTGGCTCTTCAATTCTGCTAGATCGTCACTCGAGAGGTTGTAGTTCTGGGGTGGATAACTTGGTACTTCTCCTGGGATTAACTTGATTTGGTGCTTAACTGG
>NW_027163352.1:0-3465 GCF_002600585.1 Cystoisospora suis
GACTGCTACTGCCTGGGTTTCTCTGAATGAATGTAAGATGTAGTGACTTCCTCTCCTCGTTGAAGGTAAGTGGGGCTCATTTTCAGGTTCTCCGTGCGTCCGTGTGGCTTTCTGTGGACTACAATTGCTCTCGGCTGTGTCAAGTAACACCCGGTGCGCTACTAGCAGCCCTCTCAATACCGACTAATGAGCGTATATCGCTTGACAGTTGCCTGCACTGGGCAGAATCAGAGTGCGATACTTGCCTGACGCTCCTTTACTGCTATTTCCTGTAGACGAAGTCACTGAGCAACTGCTTCGTGCGTTGCCCAACAAATCTGAAGCTGGCACGGCCATCGCGGCACACTGCGTGACTTGCCCCAAAGAAACACGATGTGGATATCCCCAAACCCAAGCGTCATACTGTTTTGTGGGAACCGCCGCCGTTCGCTTCATGTACGAGCTGATTCTTCTCGCGTGCAGGGCAGTGACACGGCTCTGTTGCCTGGAAGCTGGTGACCGACAGAACGGTTACTGAAGCAGTTTCGCTTCGCTTCGACACGGGGGGTCACGCGCCACCTGGCTGGCAAGTCCAAGACACGATTGAACAGAGGAGGAACCTCGACTTCTTGTCAGGAGTACTTGGCCTGTCTTTTGCACCGAGGGAAAGACTGCGACACTAGTAAGACCGGGACTTTTGCAATGCCGAGGAGCTCTTCGTTTATCCTCCCTAATGATGTATGTACGCCTCTTTGCCGCTCGGCGAGACAGGAGATATACGCGCCGCAGATCACAGGGGTTTACGCGAAAACTGTGAAGAAGTGTCAATACTTACCAGCAACGCACGACGAGCCGTAGCGGGGCCGCGAAGCCTCCCCACGAGAGGGCACCTGAGCAATCATTCCCAGTCCTGCTTTGCTAGCCGTGGAAAGATTACTAGTACCTAGAACCCCCGGGGCGCAGTAGGCTTTGACGAGCCCGACGCACATGCCCAAAAGACACCCCACCATGTGGAACGCTACACGTCCAGCACTCGGACCCCGTCCTTGTTTACAATCTTCACCAGAAAGTCAGACTGGGAAACAAGGAACCTCGTTGACAGTTCCTTCTTGCACTTTCGAATTATTTCAATCGCCTCCTCCTCTGTCAGCTTTGGGTGATAGTAGCGATCCAGCAAACCGCCGAGGAAGTATGCAGCATATCCGTGAGCGCCTTTGTTCACCGCCGTCATGGATGCGAGATAATCAATCCAGTACAAGCGGGGCCCTTCCTGAAGCGAAAAACAAAGTGTCCGGGCATTCCGGCATTAGTTCCATGCTTACTGCCATCCGACTAAAAACGCATCCAAGGAGGGCTATTCTTCCTCTACACACGCAGCTGTGCTGTCTCCCTAAGCAACACGCGTCCGACCGCGTCACACACCTTCTTAAACAGAGAGACCTGCCTCTTACCACGACACGGAAGAGCAACACTGCAATCTTGTACCTAACCGCAATAACAGCCTTAACGAGGATTTTAACGCATTGGGGCGCTACTGTACAGTGCTCGACAACTGGGGACAGACAGGTGTGGCCCTGCTTGGCACTTCTTCTCAAGAGTCACTAATGCATCGGACGGAGGATGTCACAGGGTGGTCTTTCACATGGAGACGCGGAGACGCGGACTGATCTTGCCACTTTATTCACCCCTGCTCTAGCCCACGGATACCCGAGAAAAGATCTGGAGGATGTTTACCGGCGAGTCACTGTTGGCCCCCTTCAAATTGCTTAATCCTGGTCGCAGTGGCATCGGTAGGCAGTCTGACTACACTGTGTCCACGCAGGGGTGCCTACAGAGATACTGCAAGAATCACCGCTGTAGAACCTAGCTATCCATCGCTTTGTCTTGCCACCGCAACGCGATCTTCATCCCTGTTGGCACATAGCCATAGCAGCAGAACACTTTCCCGTCACACACGACAGCACACACCACAGTACGAACTCGGATATGCACCATTCACGCCCTCACCTCATCGTGACCAGCGAGCAACACATCCACATGGTAGGGACTGCGCCTGAGGTAGTAGGCAAGCTGTTGCCGCGTGAAGTTAGCTGCGGCGTCACAAGTCAATTTCCTGTTGTGCTTGAATCGAAAGAGATGGATGTTTTTCTCAATGTAGTCCCCAAACTGCAAGCGGTCTCCAATCTGCCCTGCCATTCCGAGAACTTTATTATTGTCAACCACCAGGAGCTTGTCATCGTCGCTTTTCATTCGAAGGATACTCGAGTGAGCATACTTGTCACAGGCAACCAGGGCAAATGTTGGACCCTGAAGACCTATTAGGGTCTCCATTTTTTGCTGGAAACAATAATGGTCGTGACTGTGACTCCCCCGGCGAATAACAGCCTATCTTCCCTG
Organism: Cystoisospora suis; assembly: GCF_002600585.1. Taxonomy (NCBI): domain Eukaryota; phylum Apicomplexa; class Conoidasida; order Eucoccidiorida; family Sarcocystidae; genus Cystoisospora; species Cystoisospora suis. The sequence continues at coordinate 2,377 of NW_027163352.1, forward strand.
GAGAACGGGGAGCGATGAGAAGTCTATTGAAACCTTGAAGGCCGAAACAAAACCACAAGAAGGAAGGCACTAGATTTTTGTTGAGAAAGCGAACACCGGGAGTTCCTTTCCGAGAACGCAGGATACGATCTATGCTCATCTGCCTGTCCGGAAGCAAGCAAACCCGGCACTACAGGCCACTGCGGGTCGCTGAGAGATTTTTTGAGGAAAACACCTATAAAGAACTGTGAAGCAAGAGAGCTAGAACCAGCGAGAACCAGGCAGACAGACCGCAGATGCGATGAAGAGCGACAATTCAAGAGCAAAGCACAAAGCAAGTGCAGCGACCGCAGGTCTGACGGGTCTTTGGAAAGGTTAGTCTACCGCGGAAGCGGTATCTGTCGACGTGCCAGTCGCGACGTTCGAAAGAGAGAGAGAAGAGAATTTTCCCATCCACTCTGCCTGGTACACCTCACACACTCGGGAAGCGGGCAACTAAGCTGACACCACGGGAGGTACTTCGTCATTAGGCGACCGTACGCTGACTTACGAGAGGATCGCGGCACACGAGAGTACGCAGGTGACAGGAAGCCGACACAGACAAACGAGAGCGTGTAAGGATCGTGGTATCCCTTCGGTAGAAATACAAGACAGCGGGGACAACTGGCGCCGACGAAGCCACTGGGAGGGCCTCGCCTGTCGAAGATACCTCAGAAGATACTAGCCTTGACAAAAGAAGACTACGGGGCTAAAGTCAGGGTTCGCATTACTTGCTCAGAATCCCTTTCTCTCGCCGCTCAACGTTCCAGTCGCTCCCGCCTCCAGAGTTGCAACACCCGCCTCCTGCCGCTTCACATATACGCCGGGCGCGGTTTCCTATTCACCGGGCGCGGCCAGCTGTCCCGCGCAAGGACACAATGGGTACTGCGGTTTCGCTTTTGGACTGAGGACAAACGTCGGAAGGAAAACATCAGAACCACGTCGGGTAGTGCCCTGCACGACCGCGGATTCAAAAGCAATAGCGCGTATGCTGCGGCCTCCACAAAGTTCGTCAGTCATTCGCAGGCCAAGCACTCGCGGTGTAGCCTGGCCTGCGAATGACTGACGAAC
>NW_027163353.1:0-364 GCF_002600585.1 Cystoisospora suis
GCGCACGGAGCGCCAGGAGCCTCGAGACTCAAAGAATTCAGCAGGCCAACCGGCCAGGAGTCAATCGCACGGCACGCGAGAAACACAGGAGAGGCACCAAGCGGGCCAGACGAAGCCCGATCACCGCGTTCCAAGGACGAGCACACGACTTAATGGTCCACGTACGAGAATTGGGTCACATAAGCAAAGAACAAACGAGCACTAACCACGCAACGAGCCCCAGTACCGAGGTGTTGGACGAGCAACAGGAGGGGCCATTTGAGGCCAAGTGCGGCCTCGCGAGATTCAACGAATCTCTCCCGCTCAGCGTCGTAGGAGAGACCCACGGCCCAACACAGTGCATGACGGGCCGTGGAACGAAGGT
>NW_027163354.1:0-303 GCF_002600585.1 Cystoisospora suis
AATAGTTGAATGCACTGGAAGAAAGTGAGCCATTTTAGATAGCCTATCAACAATGACACAGATGGAATCGTAAGCACTCGCACCCGAAGCCGGCAAGCCGGTAATGAAATCCACGGAAATGGACTGCCACGGCCGATCAGGGATGGGTAACGGATGTAATAAGCCCGGTGCTTTGCTGCACCGTGGTTTGTTCCGTTGACACGCAGTACAGGTTGTCACGTATTCACGCACGTCTTTCTCCATCCCGTGCCAAGTGTACTTGCGACGGATGGCTCTCAGGGTCTTCTTGGCACCGGGATGGCC
>NW_027163354.1:773-980 GCF_002600585.1 Cystoisospora suis
CGAGTCTACGCAGGCACCACCGTCAGGGAGAAGCCCCAGCGGCATTAGAAAGCTTCTAGGCCTTCTAGGGAAGGCTAATGAGCTTTACGCGATCGAAAGGACTCCAACAGAAGGGCTAGCAAGCCCAGGAGAACGTGTCGACAGGGGGGAAGTGCTGCACAACCTTTTTTACAGATGTCTCAAGAACGCCGGCAACATGTGCAAGAG
>NW_027163355.1:0-4179 GCF_002600585.1 Cystoisospora suis
TGGGGGGTGCACGCATGCATGCAAGCATGCCCTCTTTTCTTTTCCTTTCTCTTTTCTTCCTTCTCTTGTTTCTCCTTTCATCTCTTTCTGGCTTTCCCACCTCACTCTTTCTCTCGTCTCTTTCTCTTTTCTGTCTCTTCTCTCTTCTTTTTCTGTATTTCTTGTCTCCTATGATCTCTCGTCTCCTTCTTCTCACATTCTCTTTCCCTTCTCATCTTTCTTTGTATCTCTTTCTTTCCTCTCTTTCTCTTTCTTCTGTCTTTCTTAGCTAGCTATTCCTCTGAACTTCGTGGGTACGGTATATCGAGAGACGTCTTTGAATTTGATCGATTTGGAGAAGCTGTATCATCTTCTCCAACTCCAGCCTCCCGTCTCAAATCCCCCAAATGCCAAGATGTTTCGCCTTCATCATGGCGCCATCGAATTCGATCATGTCTCCTTCACCTACCCTGGAGAAAAAACTTCTTCTCCCTCTTCTTCTCCCTCTTCTTCTTCTTCTTCTTCTGCTTTAAAGAAGGAGGAAAGTTTGAACTTGCAGATGGAAAGAGAGAAGCAGAAAGAGACTTCAGATGCTCTTCTTCATCCTCGTGATACCGGAGTTGATATGGATGAAGAGAAGAAGAAAAAGAAAGAGAAGATGTGTCATGCTCATGAGCAACCTGCGATGGAGAGAGAAGGAGAGACCGGAGAAGACAAGAAGAAGGAGAGAGCTCATTCTTCTTCTTCTCCATTGTATTTATTAGACGATGTCTCTTTCAAGATCGGGCCGGGAGAGAAAGTCGCTTTCGTAGGATCGAGTGGAGTAGGCAAGAGTACTTTAATTAAGCTCCTCTATCGCATGTATGATCCTCTTCAAGGTGTCATCCGAATAGACGGGCAGAATGTGAGAGAGCTAGATCTCCATTCCTTCAGGTAAAAAGAGAAACAGTTTTGCCCTAAGAGGAAAAAGAAAGAAAGAATCCCTCCATGGAGAAGAGGGAGAACAACACCAAGAAGAAGATGACAGACAAAGAATGAAAGATATATTACAATATGGGGCAGGGAGCAACATGTTTTGGCCCATACCTCATAGATAGATAGATAGAATAAAGATAGATGGGACGGCCGGGTCATAGATAGAAAGGATAGACATGCTTTCTTCTTCTTCTTCTTCGCTTTTTTCTACTTCTTCCAGAGAAGTCGAGATTCGGTCATCTGTATGATGAAGATAGAGTGTGTCGATGTGTGTGTTCATCTCCGAAAGAAAAACAGACGGGATGATGTGAATGACGAAGACGAAAAAGAATGCTGGTTATGGTGTATGTACACCTCAGATCACATATGGCAACAGACCCAGATCGGTGTGTATCTATGTCGCTCTCTTTCTTCTCGGACCAGTCAGCATTTCTTTCATATCTCTAGACGCTCTATCTACCTGTATCGATCTAGATCTATATACCCATAGCTATGTATATATATTGAAATATGTATTGATAGATATACATTCATGAAAAGGATAGGAGAGATCTCTCTTACATGCTCTACACTGGCCTTCTCTTTAAGTAGACGGCTATGCCTTCTGACTTGTGTGTCTCTATGAAAAGCTCCACGTTTTTCTTTTTTCTCCTTTTCTCCTCTTCCAATCTCACCCCCTTCTTCTCTCTCTTCATTTTCTTCTTCTCCTCCTCCTCCTTTTCCTCCTGAGTTTCTCTTGCTTCTTAGCTTTCAACCCTTTCCTTCTTGCCTAGGAGAATAGGGAGAACGAACGAACTGGAGCCAAGACAAGACCACACATATTCACGCATATACATACATACATATACATTCGTATTTTCACATACATATACATATTCCTACGTGGACCTACCTACATCTGTACACGTATGCATGCACATACAGATCCCTTTTCTAGGTTGTTTTCATCGTGAACTTGGGAGCCTTTAAAGTACCTTCGTGACCTTTGAGGATATCTCCTTCTTCTTCTCCTCATCCTTTTTTCTTCTTCCTCTCTTTCTTCTTCTCCTTCGTTCCTTTGTGTTGCTCCTGGGTATCTCCATGGCGTGTCGGCGCGTAGTGCGCTAGTTGTGTCTAGAGTAGACACACACTCTTTCTTCTTCTTTTTCTTTCCCTCCTTCTTGCTTTTTTTCTTTCTTTATCAGAAAGCACATAGGAGTAGTCCCTCAAGATATGGCTTTGTTTAACGATACAGTAGAGTTTAATCTTAAGTATGGATCTCCGACAGCCACACGTGAACAAGTCGTGGTAAGCGCAAGAAGAGGACTCACCCCTAACTACCAGACACGAGACATCCATGTCTACATCCATCACACTCTCTATCATCATACCGCATCTATCCCCTCACATTGAATGGATGTACAGAATTCGGCCTCCTACCTCTCTCTCTCTCTCTTTCTATACATAGCTCTATAGAAAGAGAGAGAGAGAGGTCTTTCGGATACTATAGATGAGGTATAAAAGTGTGTATGTGGGGTGTAAAGAGGATGGCGGGGTGTATGAAAGCAGGTAGGAGGTGGAGGGTCTTCATTCTGTCCCTTTTCTTCTTCTTCTTCTTATCAGTCTATTGTCGAGAGTGTATAGATACACAAAAAGATCTATAGGCAGATGAAGATTGAAACAGAAAGAAGAAAAGAGATATGAAACGTACGTATAAAGGTATGCGATGTATCATCTGGAGTGCGTCGTCTTCCTCTTTTTCTTCTTCTTCTTCTTGCTAGCATTACGATGGTAATTCGTCTTACCACCTGTCGCACTCCGGAGTAGATCTCCTTTTCTTCTTCTTCTTCCTTTTCTTTCTCTTCGTATGGAATGGATGCGTGCGTCTTCTCGCCGCTTTTCTTGGAAAAAGAAAGAGGAGTCTTCATTACATATACATGTCTCTATCTATATATCTACATACATACATACATACTTTCATAAATATAGATAGTCGGGATATCGAGGCCAGTCAGTCGTTCGTCGTAACCCCTCGCTCACTCCCGAGGAATTTGTCACTAGGATCAAGATAGAAACAAATTTAAAAAGATAGATCAAAGATAGATAGATTAAAGAAAGATGGATAGATAGAGTCACACACGCGCGTCGTAGCATTCCTAGTTGGGTCGGTCGGTTGATCACTATCTATTTCACTCTCCCTCAATCTCTCCATTCTTTCTTCTTTTTTCTTTCTTACGTCTTTCTTACCTCTTATCTCTTATTTCTTTCTTGTTGGGTAGGAGGCATCGAAGCAAGCGGAGATCTATGACATGATCATGTCTTTGCCTCGGCAGTTTGACACCGTAGTGGGAGAGAGAGGAATGAAGCTAAGTGGAGGAGAGAGACAGAGAATTGGCATAGCTCGATGTCTCCTAAGAAATCCTGCTATCGCCATCTTCGATGAGGCAACAAGCGCCTTAGATTCACACACCGAACAGAAAATTCTCAAGGTACCGAGGAGGGGAAGGAAGAGGCAGAAAGGTCCTCCTCCTACTACTACTGCTGCTGCTACTAGTAGTAGTAGTACATAAACCTAAACATAGCCATTCACATCCTTAACCGTCACACCATTCGACACATCATAAAGATCATAAAAATCCTGAAGATAAAGACGATGCATGAAGCTTATAACGAGGCTGGGAAATTGGGAGTCCACCCACTGCCTGCTTTCGATCTATATAAACGACTTCTACTTGTATCATTGCAGCTCTTGAATCGACCTACCTACGTCGATACTCTTTACAGGGGCGGGCTTGATCTTTCCTTTCTTGACGTGCAGTTTCTCTACTATTGCTGTTGCCGTTGTCGTATTCTATCGAGAGAGAGGTAGATGCCTTCCTAACCTCTTCTTACACGAGAGGGAAGATAAACATAGTCTGCTTCTCTTTCCTTCTATTTCATTCTCTCTTTCTCTTTCGTGCTTTCTCTCCCCATCATTCATCTTGTTTCTTCTTTTTCTTTTTGCTTTCTCGTTGATGTGGTAGGCATTCCAGGCTATGTCTCGAGGTCGAACGACGATCGTCATCGCTCATCGGTTGAGTACTATAATGCATGCAGACCAAATTTTTTATCTAAAAGACGGGAAAGTCGCGGAGAGAGGCAAACACGAAGAGCTCCTCGCCAAACCGGAGGGACTCTATAGACGTCTTTGGCGGTCTCAACAGCAAAGACATTCTCTGCGCCCACATGACTCCGATGGAAAGTAGA
>NW_027163355.1:4395-4606 GCF_002600585.1 Cystoisospora suis
GAGAAAGAGAGAGAGAGGGGAAGCATGTTGAAAACACGGAAGAAGGGGGGGGAGGGAAGGATTTAGAAGAAGTTGGGAGATCTCTAGGAGAGACGCTCCATGATGAAAATAATGATGGTGGTCGTGATGATACGATTTTGATCAAAGTTGAGGGAGACAAGAGAATTTTCATCTCTCTTTTGTCTATCTGAAAAGAAAGAAAGAAGAAAGA
>NW_027163356.1:0-300 GCF_002600585.1 Cystoisospora suis
CTGTCTGTCTATCTACCTATATCTGTCTACGTATCTACATATATGCCTATATATATATCCCTCTCTCTATATACATATATATATATATATGTATATATAGACGATATGTATGTGTATATGTATCTGTCCATACATACTTGTAGATGGTTTATGTATGGAGAGAGAGAGAGTGTGTATGTGTAAGGGCTTGATAGAAATCTGTAAATAGATGGCTAGGAGAGTGTGTATAAGGTGTTCGTTTGTATAGACAGACTCTTCGCTTTCTGCTTTCTTTTCTTTTCTTTCTCAGATAAAAAGATC
>NW_027163357.1:0-324 GCF_002600585.1 Cystoisospora suis
ATTCTTGATCTCCCATCAACTCCCTTTGTTCACACCAACTTCCGTGTATCACATTTTCGACGACACATCACTCCCGATCTCTCGAAAAACGAGAAAAACGAAAACACTTCAGATCTCACTCGAAAGCAGCCCCTCTCTGTTGGGGAAAATCGATTCCCGGGCTCAGAAAACTTCTCCTCTTCTATCCCGGATTTCACAGAAAGAGTCTCTCTCCTTTTCAACTCTCTCTTTTTTTTTCACAGAAATATTCTTCTTCTTTGCTCTTTTTTTCAAAAAAGGGTTCTTCTCTTTCCCCTGGTCCACTAGTCGCCCGTGTGAGGTGCC
>NW_027163357.1:708-1115 GCF_002600585.1 Cystoisospora suis
GCCGGTATAAACTGCTCTCTCTTTCCCAATTTCTTAGACTTAAATGCAATGGGTCACCCCTCCTGCTCTAACACTGCACCAATTGCGTACTTAGAGGCGTCCGTCTTAATAGTTAACTGTTTGTCTGGATCATATATCATAAGTAGCGTCACAGCGGCGAGTGCGTCCTTCAGACGATGCACTGCCTCGGTGTGTCTCGGCCACCACGTCATATCACTTTCTTCACGCAATAGCTCATGTAAGGGATGTGCCCATTTATTAAAGTTGGGGATCAGACGACGGTAATACCCTACCATACCTAGGAACCCACGCAGTTGCTTACGATCGCGCAGCTCGACAGGCCATTTCTTGATGGCTTCGACCTTCTCTGGGTCTGGGCCCACGCCACCTGGCTCAATGATGAACCC
>NW_027163358.1:0-829 GCF_002600585.1 Cystoisospora suis
TCTTTAATCTATCTATCTATCTATCGTTAATCTATCTATCTATCTTTAATCTATCTATCTATCTTTAATCTATCTATCTATCTTTATTCTTGTCCCTTCTCCCTTTTCAGGTCTTCATTATTTCTCCTTCTGAATCTGTGCCTCTGTCTGGGTGTACGTACAGCGGGCCAGTTTGCTTGGATGGAAAGAGAACTTGAGAGTGCTCGAGAGTTAGGAGAGAAAGTTAGTTTTTTCTTTCTCATATATTCTCTCTGCTTTCAGTTGTGCTTACGGTGTATATACACCGGAGCCTTTGCTTCTCTTAGCGGAGCTCTCTTGTCTTGTTCACAGCTTGAGGAAACCCCGAGAGAAAGTCAATCACGGGTCTGAGATACAATAGACGATGGAGGGTCTCTTCTCTCTGTCTTTAACTCACACCTACTTTTCTCTTACTTCGTACGTATAGATATGGTAGTTTATCTACACATACAGATAGATAGGAATGGATAATAGAAAGACAGATGGGTATAGCAAGACAGGTAGATAGACAGATATAGATCTGTCTCCTCTTTCAATCACTTTCTCTTTTTCGTTTTCTTCTTGTTCTGTGAAGGTTCTTATAGTAGGTCATATACCTCCAGGTGTGACTCTTCATTTTGGCCTAGGCCTCAAACATACACATCAGTGGGACGACTTCTTCTTCGAAAAGTAAAGAACGGACGAAAGAAAGAAAGACATTTGCACACGATCTATCCATGTATCTATTCACTATCTATCTATCTATCTTTAATCTATCTTTAATCTATCTATCTATCTATCTATCTTTCTATCTCTCTGTAATGTGGACTTC
>NW_027163359.1:0-203 GCF_002600585.1 Cystoisospora suis
ACTAGAGCATGCGACCGACGTTGCGCCCCCGGCGGTAGTTGACAGAGTCAGATACCTGAAGGAGCTGAGGAGTAAAATCTTCGACCGGCTCAACAAGTGCGTTGCCCCTGAGCGAGCAGAGAGCCAGGCGGGGAGACTCGCCCCGGGTGATTTAGCACTGGTACAGTTTACGAAGCTAGATAGGCAGAGAGGGTCGCATAAAT
>NW_027163360.1:0-8542 GCF_002600585.1 Cystoisospora suis
ATTCCTTCCGTTTCTTTCTTTTCTGCTTTCTGTCGTTGAAACCTCATCTTTCTTTTCTTGACCTTATCATTCATTCTCTATCTTGATCTCCATGTTGGCTATCTCCTTTTCTGCGCTTTCTTCTTCATTTTCTTTCTTTGTTTCTTCTTCTTTTTCTTTTTGTCTTTTTCTTCTTTCTTGTCTTACCTCGCCTACATTCCTTCCGAGCTCTCCATTGAGGTTACATCCCCACGTCCAGACTCTCCCGTCTTGTGTGACTACTACGCAGTGGCGACGGCCGCATGAAAGATCGAGAAATCTAAATCTTTCTCTCTTTCTCTCTCTCTTCTTTTCTTCTTCTTTGCTATCTACATAATCTACCGTAGGCGTCCTGATAGGAGAATAGAATTCATGAGGAACATAAGATTTTTCCATGATCGAATTCTCCTTGTCTTTCTCTTCTTCTTCTTTTCTTTTCTTTCCGTCATCTCCTCTTCGCCTTGTTCTCTCAGGGTAATCCATCATACCGTTTCTAATATGTGAATCTCCTTCTCGACTCCTTCTTCTCCCCGCAAGCAACTTCTCTCTTTCTTCCTTGTTGAGAGAAGAGAACTCTTTCCTTTCTGAAGAAGAGTCACGCCAAGATCGACAACTCCCCGCTCTCTCTTCTTCTTCTTTTCTGGGAGAGAAATAACGAAGATGTCTAGACATTTCCTCTTGTCTAGAAAGAAAAGAAGAAGAGGAAGAGGAAGAAGGGGTCTCGTCAACATAACGTGCATCCTTTCTCTTCTCTAGGAGAAGCTGTGAGACTTTTTCAAGGTTTCTCCCGTCAAAGCCTTTCTCTTTCTCTTCTTCTTCATCTCTTACTCCTCCTAGCTTTCCTCTATCTAGAGGGGAAGAAAAGCAGAAAGAAGAAGAAGGGAAAGAATGAAGATCGAAATCTCCCTGCTGACGCGGGTGAAGATGCTGACTAGATGTAGGAGTCGTCTTTTCCCTGTTCTCTTTATTCGTATAGTCGTCATCATCGTTGTCTCGGTCTTCTAGATCTTGCGTTGTGAAAGGAGGAGAGCTTGTAGAGGGATGAAGAGTCTTGAAGAAAGAGATAGGAAAGAACTTGCTGGTAGAGGAGGAGCCTTCCGCCGGGCCACGCCCCTGAACTCCAAACTCTGAGGCTCCTGATACATACAAATCACCTCTATCTACACACGCACAGAAGGAAAGAGTGAGAAAGAACGAAAGAAAAGAAAGAAGAGAATAGAATAGGAGGCGAAGAAGACAGAAGAGAAGAATGGAGAGGATGAAGAGAAGAAGAAGAGGAGAGGAATAGAAAAGGAAACAAAGAAGCAAAGAAAAAGAACACGAGAAGCAAAAAGAATGAAGAGAGATAGAGAGACACGATAAATCGATAAATAGATGGATATACAGAGAGGTCAGAGACAGATGAAAGATAGACAGATAGATTAAAGGTAAATAGCTCAAAGACTAGAGTGTAGATAGACAAACAAATGAAGATAGATAGGGAGATAAATGACGAAGAGGAGACAGAAAAAGAAGAAGAATTCTGAGTGAAGAAGAGGAAGTATCCTTGGCAACGAAGAGACATAGGGGGGAGAACAAAAGAGCGAAGATAGAGACCTGCATGCAGCTCTACGTCCATCACTATCTATCGTAGTATTTAAACAACAAGAGAAGATCGTTACTATTCTTATCTATCTTTAATCTATCTATCTCTAATCTATCTATCTATCTATCGATGGCTCTACGTAGAAGCATATCGATCCAAGGCTATACACATCGAACTTCTACACCCCACATGAAGCGATTGACTGCATATAAACATACAAATACATATGCACATACCCATATATATATATATATATATATATATGGATACGTATCTACATGTACATATGCATACACGCAGAGCTATAGACGTTGCCTCATGGAAAGCGCAAGAAAAAGAAGAAGAGGAAGGACTCTTCTCACTTATGAAGTACATCTCCATATAGCAAGAAATCTACGTGCTTCTGCACATATATATATATATATACATGTATATACGTACCTCTCCAGATACATGATATCTATCTAACCATCTGTATATCGATAGAGAGATAAACGACGAAGCGAGGAGGTAGATAGACGAGTGAGAATGACAAAGAGAAAGACTAATGAAGAAGTGATCGATTAGATTCCTCCCTGCTGTTGTGGTGGATGTTCTCTTACGTGTGGCGCAGAGAGTCCAGTCCATTCCGCATGCAACGTCTACCACGGACTCTTCTCTCTTGACGAACTAAAGAAAGAAGAGAAAGGAGAAAGAAGTGAAGAAAAAGAGAAAGAGAAAAAAATGATGAGAAAGACGTGACGAAAAGAAGAAAGAAGAAGGAGAGTTTCAAGCACCTAGTAGGTAAGACTCCTGAGGTGTATGTACACCCGGGAGCGCGCACAAAGACAAGAGAAGTATTTCACACATTGGATTTCTCTACGAGCGAACAAGAGGAGAAGAGAAAGAAGAAACAGATACGAAAAGAGATCTACGAAATAAGAGGGAAGAAAAGAGACATTTTAATGTTGACTGCTCTAAGAGATGTGGGTGTAGTAGCATATCTCTGCGCTCTCCATACAAGCCAGTCCTGACCACCTATCATTCAGAAAATGAAGGGAGTATCAAACGCCTCATACACAGCCACTGCATACATACACATACATCATATACATAGACAGATAGATGCATAGATTAAAGATAGATAAAGATAGACGGATAACCCGATGGACTAAAGAAAGATAGAGAGTTTGAAGAGAGATAATTGAAGATAGATGGAGAGGTCTAGCGAAGTATGTAGCGAAGGTATATAAGAGTTTAAAGAGAGAGATATAAAAGGAGACAAGAGAAGAGAGAAAAGAGAGAGAGAAAGAAAAGAGTAGTTAATCTTACATCTTGGACAAGAGTAGGACGGAAACGAGGTTTGGTATCTCCTAATCCAAGAGGACTGCCATTAAACCATCCATTAGGCGACCCCCAGGTGTACATACACCCGAGATCTGTTATGGCACATGTATGAGTGGCACCGCATGCAACTTTCACAACTTTTCCTTTCCATCCTCCTTCCGGTGGATCTACAGGAACTAGTCTGGGAGGCATCATTCTCTCACGAGATAAAGAAGAAGAAGTCCCGAGAGGAGAAGAGAAGAAAGAGGAAGGTAGGAGAGAAGAGAAGAAAGAAAGAAGGGTAGAAGAGAAAGAAGTTTTATGTTTGAAAGAAGACAGTGATGAACGAAAAAGAGGAGAAGAGGGAGAAAGACCCATCTGGCCTTTTGTGTATTCTAAACCCAAAGCGAAGACTTTTCCATCGACTGCAAGAACGCCGTGAGAACGCCCTACTGATAAACTCGAAACAGGAGAAATACCCTCCACTTCTTCTTCCTTTTCCTTTTCTTTTTCTTCTCTTTCTTCCTGCCTTTCTTCCTGCCTTTCTTCATCTTTCTTCAAAGCACCACTCTCTGGTAACGAAGGCACACAACGCTCGGAAGAAGAGAGAGAAGAAGACGTAGATGGAGGAGAAGAAGAAGGAGAAGAAGAGGAAGAGGCGTGAAAGGCGAGTGGATTGCCTGGGACTCTGAGGAGTTCTAAGGGCTTTCGGTGAAAAGAGGCTGAAGTGACTGGCACATACCACACAGACCAATCCGAATACACTCGATACCTACTAGCAGAAGAAGAAGAAGAAAAGGGAGAAGAAGAGGATGATAAAGGAGATAGAGAAGAGAGAGATGATAAGAGAAGGGAGATGTGAGGAGAATGCCCTAGTGCTGCTGGCGAAGTCCCTGTTGAAACGCACACTTCAGAACGACTCCTTGCTGAAGAGGAACAAGGAGAAGAAAAAGAAGGAGAGAAAGAGAAAGAAGGACAAGTGTGGAAAGAGGTGCCGTATTCTCGAGAAAGAGAAGAAGAGAAGGATGACGAACCATCCGTCTGCGCCAAAGACGGAGGAGGGTATACTTGGACTGCAGAGGAAGAAGAGAGAGAGGGAGAATTCAAAGCGGACGGAGACCTTTGACGGAAACACAAAGACGAATAAGGAGACAGAGAGAGATGTCCTGACTGTAGACACCTAGAGAGAAATCTTCGACAAAAAGAAAAAGAACGAGGTGAAACGCAGAGATGAGTATGAGGGAGAGAAAAATGAGAAGATGAACAAGGGAGATAGAAACGAACTTGATCCATGGATTGACGTGTATAAATAGAAGTAGAAGAAGAGTGTAGGCTTTTTCTCTGACGGAAAGAACAAGTGAAGCTAGAAGATCTCCGACTCCCTCGACGAGGAGGAAGAGAAAGAAAAGTTCGGTTGGAACCCATGGTGTACAGGGAGATTCAGGTGTACATACACCTCAGAAACACCTGCGAGGGGTCATCAATGCCCTCGCATGACGAGACACCCTAAACATGAGAGAGCAAGTGAACTGAAGAACGAGAGAAAGAGAAAGAGAGACAAAGGAAAAATCCTTCCATTCTATCTTTCGCGACAAGAAAGGAAATAAGAAAAAAAGAAGCAATTCATCGAATGGAGAAAAGGAAAGAAGGATAGGAGAAAAAGAATTCTGATATAAACGATTGAGAGAAAGAAGAGAAGGAAAGAAGAGAGAGTGAAAGGACAAGAGAGAAGACGTTGTCTTCTTTCTCCTATGAAACGAAGAGCTGTGTGAAGTAGTGACAGAGAAAGGAGAAAAAAGCAAAAGGAACTTCCAAGGAGATGTGTCAATATCAAGAACGTGTAAAACTATTGCCCTTCTTCCTATTTTTTTTTCTTTTTTCTCAATTTGCATGCATGCAGACACCGCATGCAAAGCAACAAAACCGCTATTATCTTAGGGTCCTTTTAAGAGAAAGAAAAGTGAAAAAGAAGAGAAGAGAGAAAAAAGCTTGACTAAACGCGTCCACTTTAGAAACTTTTATCCTTCTTTATTTAAAGACTTCTCATTGCTGTATGCATGCATGCATAGATGGATTTCTACTGTATGGTCGCCTGTATATACACCTGAGCGGATAGATATGAGATGCATCTCTATCTCTTCACCTTGTAGGAAGATGTAAGAAACGAAATCTACGTAGTGTACATACACATGCCCTCACGAATATCCAACTTCATTTTGATATCTATTGCATGCAATCTCTCACGCCACGCCTACATGAAGTGGGGCGTCTGTCTGTCTCTATCCGTCCCTATACATCTGGAGAACCGAATCATGTATGTGCAGGTATATGTATGTATCTATATGGATGTCTACGTATGTGTATGTATATGGAATTGTGTGTTGTATGCATGCCTTTTCGTGATGTATATATATATATATATATAAAATGTTTATCTTCTGCTTATGAGAGTGCGAGAAACAGACTCTCCTTCTTCTTCTTTTTCTCCTTGTTAACTCTCTTTAGGTTGCTCCAAATCGAACTTCTCTTTCTTTTCTTTCTGTCTCTTTCTCTCCTTCTAAGCAGATGTAAGCTTCAACGGAGTCAGATTTCCGTCTTTTCTTGGCAGAAGAAGAGAAAAAGAGAATTTCTGCAGGAGGAATTTATCAAGAAAGAGAGTGAAAGAGACACTTCGGTGGTCATACGAAGAGTCAAAGAATGAGAGATTCGGGAGTTTTCCTGAAAAGAGAGAAAGAGAAGTTATGTCCTCTTCTCAAGCTTCTCTGGTATTTTACCCAATACTACAGAAGCAACAAGATACTCTACCTATTTAGGACTTCCTTTTACTCCTTCTTTCCTCCTTTTTCGAAAGAAGAAAGAAAGAGTGAGAAGGAAAGAAAGAAAGATAAAGAAAATCTATCATTCATTTCCTCTCCCCGTCCTCTTCTCTTTCTCATTCTTCTCTTCTTTATCATTTCTTCTGTATCAACGACCTCTTTCTTTATTTCCTTTTTCTTTTCTAAACATTCTCGAATGGAATCGATACATCGTAGATCGATCTTTCTTTCCCCCTTTTTCTCTTCTCTTTCCTTCCTCTCTCTTCATCCCGATGTAGAACGAAACTGACTGAGAAGAAAACTTTTTCAGGTGTATGTACACTGCAACCTCGAGGCAACGCTCTTTGAGAATCTCTATTATCTCAACACAAGAATACCATTCATACTCGCTGTTATGTAGAGCGGCGAAGATTCGTGAAAGAAGGATAGAAAGATGGAGAGAAGGCCCGTCTTCTCAGGATAGATACATACCTTTGTCCAGATTTCTCGTCTATAAGGACCTTAGTATAACTGCATGTAGAGATGCACTCCTATGGAAAAGTCGGGAGAGGTAGAAGAGAAGAAAAGAGAGGATAAAGATTGACGTCAAGAAAGACTGAAGAAGATCGGTCTTTCCTACCGGTATGCTCTAAGAAGAAAAGAACAAGAAAAGAGCTTTCCAGAAGACTTCTTTCTTCTAGCCAAACAATCATCTTTTTTACCCCGGAAGAAAAGACATCTAGGGAACTCTCATAGAAATCCACTTGTAAAGAAAACCTAAAAGATAAAGAAGAAGGAGAGCATTCGCCTTTCAGAAAAGAAGTAGCTACGAGGAGGGAGAAGAAGAAAGAAAGAAAGAAGACTAGTATCTATCTTTGATCTATTTTGTCTCTTTGTAATTTATCTATCTACCGCCCCCTCTATCGATGCTGATAGCCAGCTGCTGCTTCTGCAGGCGGAGGAGTATCGAAAAGAGACCTTCTTTAAAGAGAGAGAGAAAGAAGAAAAAAGCAAAAAGCAAACATTCTTCAGAGAGAAAGAAAAGAAAGAAAGAGTGAGAAAGAAAGAAAGAGAGTGAGAAAGTTTTAAGAAGGGAAGAAAAGCTTCGTGAACTTGTTGGAGTTGCCACACACACAACCTAAAGTAGAAAGAAATCTAAACGGATGGAAATTCCCCTCTTCTTTTTCTTTTCATTTCTGTGCATGCATGCAATTAAGACGAGCTGCCGACACACACATCTATAAATATATAGATAGATAAATGTAGAAATATATTGATGTATCACGACAACTTGAAAAAGAAGAAGTGGAGATACACTTCAAACCTGTCAGCAAAAGACCCTCATCTTCGTTCATTCTCCTCCCCCTAGCTCTTCGATCCTTCTCAAAATTCGCTCCCTCTCTATCTATCTACCCATCTTTCTATCTATCTCTCGATATAGATCTAGAGAGAGAGAGAGAGTGTGCGTTAGGTATGTATGTCTCTCTATGTGTGTATTTATATGCAGGGGTTCTACGTGGTATGTGTATCTATTACATCCCTGTACAATGGCTCCATCGATCGATCTCATAACGAGAGAAAGAGAAAGAGAAACATATCCATTCCTACCTACCTTCCTTTATATCAAAATACACACACCTGCACATACATATATCTACATCTATCTCTCTCTCTCTCTATTCATATATATATATACATATAAACATATACATATCTATAGATAAGTAGGTGAAGATCCAGGGAAGAAGAGATGCGGCCTCCCACATACATGATGTATATGAGGGGGTCCATCTGACTTATCAATAGACATGTCACATGTCTATACGACCTTATATACGAGCAGACATATAGACATTCATATACACATATACACATATAGATAGATATTTGTACAGATAGACATCCATATCCACTTCTCTTCGTGTATCCAAACAAAGATATCCCACAGAGAAGAAGTATTTGAGCAAAAAGAAAAGAGGAAAGTGACTGAGTTTTCTCCCTTTCCTCTGGACGGAAAGAACAAGATGAGAATAATATTGAGAATGAGAAGAACAGAGAAAAGAAAAGATTTTCTTCACTTCTCTCCTCGTGATTTGTCCTTTTCAGGAAGATGAATTGTTGATCTGTCTCTGAGAAGACTGTGACGAGGGAGCTGTACATACACCTGAAAGTTGATTGAAGTCAGAAAGATACATATCAAACTTGTTCATCGATGATAACCTTTCCTTCTTTTCTCCTTCTTTCTTCTTTCCTTTCTCTCCAGAGGTGGACTTCTTCATGAAAAGATCTTCTTTCTTCCTCCGACCGTCATGAGAAGAAGAAGATGAAGAAGAAGAATTGAGATTTCTTACGCCCCTCACAGAGCCTCGATCCTCCTGTTGTGTTTCGCGTCCATTCGAGAGCTGAAGGTCGATACAATTTTCTTCTCTCTTTCTTTCTTGTAGGAGGTCATGCGAAGATAAAGAAAAGAAACTTTTACTTTGAAGAAACCGAGAAGAATCTGCTTCCTGCTGAGGGTAAGACAAAGAGACTAAACCTGAAAAAGGAGACACTGCATGCGCTCTACATGCATGAAGAGAAGATGAAGATGAAGAAGGACGGGAAGAAGAAGAAGAATGAGAGGAAGAAGAAGAAGTAGAAAGCGGAGGAGAAAGATG
Source organism: Cystoisospora suis (assembly GCF_002600585.1). Taxonomy (NCBI): domain Eukaryota; phylum Apicomplexa; class Conoidasida; order Eucoccidiorida; family Sarcocystidae; genus Cystoisospora; species Cystoisospora suis. Next base: position 8,361 of record NW_027163360.1, read on the forward strand.
GAGAAGAGAAGAGATCACTTGACTGTTTTCTCTGTTTGAATGTTTGACGGTAGGATCAAGAAAAGAAGAAGAAGAAGAAACGGTGTGTGGATGCGAAGTAGAAGAAGGAAAAGGAGGAGAAGAAGAAGAATTACGAGAATTAGGAGAAGAAGAGAGAGGTCTCAAGAAGAGACAAGGCTGGA
>NW_027163361.1:0-269 GCF_002600585.1 Cystoisospora suis
GGATAGACGAGGCGAAGTTCTTCTGAGCCCGGGAATCGATTTTCCTCAACCGGGAGAGAGTCCGAATTTGAGTGAGGACTAACGTGTTTTGGTCTTCCATTGTTTCTTCAAGTGATCGGGAGGGCTGAGTCGTCACGAAGGTGACCCACGGAAGCTGGTGTGGACTACAGGCGATTTAGAACGGTCTTTTCCCGTGTTCCACAAGTCGTGAAATTTGGAATTGGGGCCGTTTCCCAGTCCCGACGGCATATGTGGGCGCTCTGTGAATC
>NW_027163362.1:0-346 GCF_002600585.1 Cystoisospora suis
GCCCCTCTGGTGCGGCTCGAGGCCGTTTCACCATGTCCGGTGATGCTTTCTGGCTCCAATAGAGCCAAAACGTTAGGCTTCACTAGAAGCCATCCATTTATTGGCAGTTTCCGCACTTGGAACGCGTTTTTTACACAAAAACACCGACTCCCTTCTCTACACAGCACATCACGGGCGGCTTGGCCTAGCTCGACGGCTCTCGCCCGCGGGGATTTCGTTTTGCTTTTGCGTCGGACGCAGACTGTGGGGTTTTCCAAGGTGCATTAATGTGCATTTCCTTTCGTTTTGCACACGATCCCGGGAAAGGAACCGTGCAAAACAGAAAGGAAATGCACATTAATGCACC
>NW_027163363.1:0-3828 GCF_002600585.1 Cystoisospora suis
GCATGCATGCGCCGAATACCTTTCACTCCCAACGGGGCTCGGCAGCGGAACGAAGCTCTCTGTGACGGGTGGTGAAATACTCAGGACAGCTTGTTTCAAAAAGTCAGGTCCCGAGCGCAAGGCTTTTCAGAGGATGAAGATGACATCTCGTCTAGAAGGAGTGGTGCTCGGAATTCATGCTGTCGAAGAAGGTTTTGCATGCACGTGCATGTGAAGCTCGAGCCCCTTAAGGCGCCGTCTCGAGAGAAGACCGTGTTGAGGACACATGTTGCACACAGGACTGAGTGAGAGGCCACTCGCAGTGACCGCTTGCATTATTGCTTGACGGGTTGGGTGCCAGAGTGTTGATAGATTTGTTCTTGCGGGGAGCTGCGAGCTTACCTCGTCTTTCGCTAGAGTGAAAGAGCTCCTTTCCGGACAGGACGGCAGGACACTGACGTGTGTCTTCTCGCTTGGCTTGCGTGCCACGACGGCAGCAGTTCCTCTCGCGTTGCGAGAGTCCATCTGGAATGTACGTGCTGGCCAGCAAAGCTTCCGCTTCTGACTGGTTAAGAGCACCTCTGCAAATGCACACATACTTCTCTCCCTCTGGACAACTAGACTTCTGTCTGCACTTCGCTACGTTTCAGTTCCAGGAGTAACTCGGGGAAATGATCTCTGACCCTACACCCCGCCTGAGAAACAATCGTTCTTGGTGCCTGCTTTCCTGGGACTTCCTTCACGGCAGCCGACTCTAACAGGATGGATGGTGGCTCCACCCCTCGGGGCTTCCAACGACATCTCGTGTCCAGCTGCATCGCCACCGTGATGCTACTTCTGCAAGGCTGGTATGTCGCTACGTGTCTGTGTCTGCACCTACCCATACGCCGGTGTTTTGCAGACCACGCTGCTTCCTTTCGACAGCTCAGTGTGGCGGCAGACGGATCAGCGTCGACAGCTTTCAGGACATCGTGCAGTCGGACTGAGTTACCAGTCATTCCGTCTTGGCCCCGTTTTCTCGGAGGTGTTCCTTCACGGGTGGCGCTTGGCCCGAAGCGGATTCCCGGTTTTATCTTCGGTGCTGTCTCGGAGACCATTTCGGAGCTCAACTTGGTAGGGGAGTGGAATGTCAACGCAGAACTGAGCGTTACCCCAGAACGTTTGAAGGAACAGGTTTTGAAACAGGCAGGGAGCCAGAGCAGCCTTGACAAGGGAAAGAAAAGACGGCACAACTTATTGTTGGTTCTGCGTGAGCTGTGTAGGTCGGCCCGCCTGGTCCTCCATAATGATAGACAGGGTACGCTTCAGCCATCAGGAGATACTCCTGACCATAGGATCCCCAAGGCTATCTGGCAGCTAAAGCGGAGGCCCTTTTCGGATTTGGTTGTTGAAATTGAGTTTGCTTTTCCGCCGGATGATCCGGAGTATATTCTAGTACTTTCGGCACCGGTTCGCCCCGGCGAATACTTCCCAAACTCTATCCGCGTGGGGGAAGGTTCTGCGTGGATCGCGGCAAGCCCGTTCCTGCCCTGGCAGAAAACGAAAGTGGCGACATTCACGATGGAACCAAAAGTTATGAAGTCCATTATCGATCCTGTCCTGATGTGAGTTCCTCCTTTAGAAGCAAACGTCACCCTCAGGGCGAGGGCGCGCTACCATCTAACATGTGGTGCCGTGTGACGGGGGTAGTGTTTCTTTCCGACTTCGCAAGGAATGCAAACAAGTCTGCAGCTGTTGCTCAGGCCCTCTTCTGGAAGGGGGCCGCGTGGCGCCGAAATGTCTGTAGGCCACGTAGGTCGACGGCCAGCAATTGCGACTTCGCCAGGCTCAAGTACAGAAATTGAACTCTCGCGAGAAGGAATGCCGTCGTAGCCGAAAAAACCGTGGTGTCTTTCTGTTTACGCACGGTTGGACAAACCGTCCACGCCGTTCCCACGGACTACCTATAGAGTTTTGGAAGTCCTAAAGTACTACCGCCAGCGTACTCAGGAACCCGGGTGGCGACACTCGCCGAAACCCTGTGGCAATTATCTTTGTCGTCTGTGCGCGAGTGAGTTGAATACTGACACAGCTTCAGCAACTCGGGACTCCCCACCAGCACTGACTGTTGCACGGCGGTATTCCAGTCACGCGTAACAGCCGTTCACACTGATACCCTTTTTTTCGTGCCCAGCGCCTCTGACCACACAGTTCGATGAGAGGAGTCACTCGCAGACTTGACCTTACAGCCTGAAAGAATTAGCTTCTTGGCTTACATTCCAGCTGACCCACAGAACAATGCCCACTCTATCCCCGGCGTGTGGTTAGAAACACATCTGAGTAACAGAAAAAGGCACGCCACCTGCCGAAGACAGCGTACAATCCAAGGCCCTGGCCCAGCGGTCAACCGGTACAAGCTGCTTCGTCAGAGCCAGGTTACGTCTCCAACTGATTTACCAGCTATCTGTACTCTCAGTCGCATGCGGCAGCACCCTTACTCTCCTCCGACTACGTACCCGGCAAACCTCTCCTGCTCACACTTCCGATCTGAGTATGGCTGCTTTTTGCTCGTGTCGCAGAATAACCGCCCATTTTTTGCTTCAGGAGGGGGTCTAGGGGCGACAGTCAAAGCGAGAGATGAGCTTCCTTCTTGACCCCCGCACGCGAATGTACAAAGAGGCTCTACACGACTGCCTTTTACCATTCGGAGCTCGTTGCTGCTTGCAGAATTGTCAACGAAGAAGTGAAGCGGTGATATCGGAAAGGTGTGACGAACCTGGCGACTTTGGCGTCTACCAGTACACTCTAACTCGTCCCCGTTTTCTTCAGTGTTCGTGCGCCGTCCCGTTTTCCGGGCTTCCAGCTATTACTACGTTCTAACGAATCTTCTTGCCGTTCGCCCCCCCACTCCCTCTCCCCCTTCTTCCCCTTTGTTTCAGCTCCACCGATGCATCCATCCTTCACAGCGAAACATCTTCCGCTCATTCCCTGGGGAGAAACGGGATTATGTCTCCGGTTCGCCATTTGCACAACACCACCAGAGCAGTCATTTCTATAAACGGACAACCTGAAACACCTTCCTACCATACCAACACCTCTTCACCATTCTTCGCTTGGGACGTCGTAAAAATGGACGATTCTACAGATGAATGGATGATCAGGTAGAACGAGGGGAGAGCCGCAAACGAAGAAAAAATTTTTGACGCTGAGCGCCAACTCACTTCTACTGCCGTAATGACACGACGCCTCTCCAACGTCCCGCAAACTTGCGTACGAACTGAACAATAGGAACAGGTTGTTGCGGCTTACTCTAAACAAGGTTCTTTGATATCGAATGGTAACACGATGAAATCAAACTCTTGTAGTCTTTCTTGTACTAAAGAAAAATAAAAGAGTAGTCCCGCCCGCACAGCACTCGAATACCCCGTGAAACGCGAAGAACGGAAGAAGCGTCACTATGGGCAGACCATCGGTACTGACATGGTGCGGTACTCAATCGAAAAAAAAAAACCCTACTACTATTACTATTACATTAGCAGACAGTTGGCTTTTTTCGACAATTGACCGCATTTGCCATCAGCTTCCCTCCTTTTGTCTCCCGTCTACTTGAGAAAATCGGATGTTCCTTCGGAATGCGGGAAAAACCCTAACCGATACAAAAATACATCCGCAGACGCGAACAGTGGGAGCAGAGCACAGTGCTCATGTGATGAGGGTGAGTCGGTCGGTCACTGGTTGCAGAGACTACCCCTTCTTTTTCATGTAATATAACGGACTGACGTTCAACGCACCAACATATACAATGAAAGACATACGGTCGTAGGTGGTGGGCGCGTACGTCCACCTACGACCGTATGTCTTTCATTGTAT
>NW_027163364.1:0-290 GCF_002600585.1 Cystoisospora suis
AAGCCCCTGTGTCTAACAGGGCCCCCCATTCATGCCCTTCTACGGTTATTTTCACGAGGGGTAGGTTCAACTCCTTCCCCGACACTACTTTCGGTAACTGGAAACTCTCTTCCACACGATGTAAACTACAATACGGGTTGATCACCTTCTTTGAGGACATACCTCGAAGGCCGTCGTTGACGGACTGCACTCCCTCAAGCTTAGCCTTTCTCCCTAGCGCCTTCCCTAACTTGAATAACTTTCCGGAGGTTCCTCTCTGCCGAGGTTGACTGACCAACGGTTTCCCCTGG
>NW_027163365.1:0-247 GCF_002600585.1 Cystoisospora suis
TCCCTCTTTCTCTCTTTCATTCTGTCTATCTCGTATGATGTCTTGTCTTGGTCGGTCTTGTAGGCTTCATCTCCACATGGGAGACCAATCTCCTCACTCGCTTATTTGCTGGGAAAGGAAAGAAAGGAGGCCTCTTCAGTCGATGGATCGGAACTACCATGCGAAAATTCCAGACCTTCCTGGCTGGGCGCGCTTTCGATCCTTCTATGGTGGACTGTAAGACTTCAACAGAAAAGACACATGAGAA
>NW_027163366.1:0-392 GCF_002600585.1 Cystoisospora suis
AATAAGAATGTGAAGAGGACTGTCGCCACGACTACTGCTACAATACGTCAGTGCTGATAGTGGCAATCGATTCAGAGCATCTCTCCTCCCCAATACAAGACTAAATAGACATCCATCAATGGCAACAAGAAAAAGAAGAGAAGAAACTCCAGCGACGATCTCTCTCGCCAAGTGATTTATCTAACTTCTTCGCGTGTCCCATTCTTCTTCTCTTCTTCTCTGTTTTCCTAGACTTCTACACGTGGCTGGAGGCCTTACTTACTTCCTCTGGCTGTATAATGAAAACGAGTGAATTCGCAATCTCTCAAATCTCTTGAGGAATACATACTGAAGAATCAACCTCACTTCTCATGTCTACTCTCTGTACTCATATACGTATATATATGCATATA
>NW_027163366.1:653-1128 GCF_002600585.1 Cystoisospora suis
GATTTCAGGTGTACGTACACCCGACATGACATCCCTTATTCGATGATGCCGATTGTACGTACACATGAACCCGAGCTGGTGGAGATGAGATAACTTCAGATTCTTTTGTGTTTTTTCTATTTGCCAAGTGAATTTCTCCCTTCTTCGGACGAAGACAATGGATATGTCTGATCTTCTTTCTCTTACAAAACAAAATCGATAGACAAGGGGGGGAAAAGTTCCACACAGATAACTATCATCTCCAGAAATCAAAGATTCTTGTATTTTTTATTGACATCTAAATGATAGAAGAACACCTCTACTTATCTTTGTCCCTTATGAAGAAACGAAAGAACAAAAAGAATGAGAATCGAAAGAATCTGACAACCGACTTAGTAGGTAACTAACTGATTGGTCGAGGCAGGTGTCTATACACTGGATAGGGAGAACAACAGAAAAAAAAAAAAGAGAAAGCGGAACTTGAACTGCCCGACCT
>NW_027163367.1:0-304 GCF_002600585.1 Cystoisospora suis
TCGGGTCTCGGGTGATGAAGAAGCGGAGCTGACGCCAGATCGTCCTGTAGTCTACGGAACGCCCTATCACAGTCTTTGCTCCATTTCCACGTATCGCTCGCAACCAGAGCATAGAGCGGTGCCGCTTTCTGGGAGAATCCTTTGATGAATCTCCGGCAATACCCCGCTAAGCCAAGGAATCGCCGCAGCTCCCGCGTTGTTGCGGGCTGCGGATATTCCTTTACAGCCCGTACCTTTTCGGGATCAGGTCTTATGCCTTTCGCGTTTACGACGTGGCCTAAGTAAGTAACCTCGGGTAGTGCGA
>NW_027163368.1:0-1696 GCF_002600585.1 Cystoisospora suis
CCTCCTGATTACCCTTATCCCCAACCTCCTGATAACTCTTATCCCCATCCTCCTCACTACCCATCTCCCCATCACCCTCGTTATCCCTCCCCCCGTCCTCCTCATTACCCTCGTCCACCCGTACCAGAGAGACCTCCTCCGCGGTCACTTCCTGCCCTCCCCCACCCACCGTACCCTCTGGAAGCGCCTGCGGTGGTAACCCGTGTAGCGTGTACCTCCGCGAGCGAGACGGCCAGTACGGCCATCCAAGGGGGGGGGTTCCTTACGAACGAGGGAGAGCGAGAAAAAGGAGTGCCCGTTTTCTCAGACCCCCTTGGGACGTGTTTGCAACTAATGTTGAACCTAAACTGCCAGCATTACCCGGTCAATAGTGTGACTTGTGCCTGCACTCGGGAGCCACAACGCCCCCTCGTGTCTTAGCAGCCCACATACCTGCTGCCCTCGCCTCGGCCGGAAGTGATCCCGTGTACGTTAGCAGTTTTGGGTGTCAGAAGTGGGACTACGGGCTGCTGTTGTTTTTTGGTGGCTTATTCTTCCTAACACCGGCCTTTTTGTTTTTGGAAGAGAGATGCCTCGTACGGCGAGCTGCAGGTCCCGCGTCGCGCAGGCACGGGTCGCCAGACTGCGGAAGATAGCGAGAGTTCGTCTTCTGTAGTGGAGGGGATTCGGCCCGTATTTCTGGCAGTCCGACGATGGAGCGACAGCAACCGACGGACGCTAGGAGCCAACTCCAAGGGCAGTTGATCAGAACTCTACAGGATGAGCTGGATGAGATCCGCGCCATGCACAGGATGTCTGAAGATGCACATCAGGTGGAACGCCAACAACTCCAGGCACGGATTCAAGAGTTAACGGAAAGGGAGGAACGACGAATTGAAGAAATTAGACGTTTGGAAGTAAAGGTCGCGGAGATGGAGCCAAAGTTTCTGGGTGGCCAGCAGTCCGAAATAGCCAGCAGGGGAGCGCCACTCAGCACAGAAATCCAACTAAATCCTCTGCCGGCATCCTCAACGGACACTAGCTCGGATCCGCAAGATTGGTTTATACACCTTGAGACGAAAGGTGATTTTCCGGGCCGCGACGACGCGTGGAAGGTAAAGGCCCTTCTAAAGTACCTTCCGGATCAGTACCACGCGGAGTTGCTATCTCTCCTGTCGAGCCGGAGACCAGATATGAGAAGATGCGTGACCACTTGATAATTCAGCATCCTACCCATGAGGGTTACCCGAAAGGTTATTATAAACATAAGTTAGATGACTTAAGGACCTTGTGGGCTAACCCTGCGCAGACGAGGGGTGTCAGAGTTTTACTCTGCCCCGCTGTGCTCAACAGGGATCAACCTCCCTGTGACTCTGAAGCCATAAAGACCATGTGCCAAGAATCTGGTACCTGAAAGGTTTAGTTTTGTGTCCCAGAAGTCAGTCCGTACGTGATAGAAATAAACGGAGGAAGTACCTTGAAATTCGGTAATAGAACAGGTGTCCAGTGAGTCAAAGCGAGAGTATTTCCTCTTGAAGTAGTGATAAGACAACCGAACTACGTGTTGAAGTCTTTCTAGTGCCTGTTTGAACAGACAGGACCGAATATTGGTCGCGCCTCCACAACTCGTGTCAGGATTTTGCAATCCTGCCTCGATCGCCACTAAATAGTGGCCTATTTTTAGCAGAATGGCGATCGTAAGGCGTACAAAGCCAAG
>NW_027163369.1:0-249 GCF_002600585.1 Cystoisospora suis
ATCTATCTTTATGAATGGTAATGACATTTCTTCTTTTGCATGCACCATATCCGTTAGTAGTAGGATTGTAAATCTCTCTTTCTATAAAGTCACGCCAAAGTAGCCAAGTCGTCCAAGGCAACGGATGGATGAAATAAGAAATACGTCAAGCCCCAAGGCCAATGAAGACCTGCACGCACGCACATACACACATTTACTCGGAAAGACTTCTTCGTCTTCATAAATCGTCCCTACATATATATATATATA
>NW_027163369.1:696-856 GCF_002600585.1 Cystoisospora suis
CATGCATATATCTTCAATATACATACATAGATATCCATACGTATACATGTTCGCACATGTATGCTGCACTATGAAGGAAATTTTCACATCGACAACACTATCGCTCATGCCTCCTGTTGCGCCGCCGGGTCTCGTATAATAGATAGATAGGTAGGTGGAT
>NW_027163370.1:0-294 GCF_002600585.1 Cystoisospora suis
GACCCGGAGCGGAAGAAAGAGAGACAGAAGGCCTTCAGAGCGAAGGAAAGGAGACGGGCGAAGTTTAAAGTGGACAACACGGAAGAAACCTCAACGGGACCCGTAAATCAGCCGCAAGACGAACCACTCCAGGAACGGGTCGACGAGAGCGAGGTCAACACAACGTCCCAGAAACCCAAACAAGGGGCGAAGAAGCAGAAGAAGGCTCCTCTAGCCAAGGACTGGCGCAAAGAAGAGCAACCCTTCAAAATAGAGCGAGCAGACGGATCACAAGTCGAACGCAGCCACCGGAAG
>NW_027163371.1:0-386 GCF_002600585.1 Cystoisospora suis
TCACGATAGATTTATGACTTCTAGAGAGACCGAGACTCGGGGCATGCAGCGTGATCTCTCCTCGACTGTCAGAACAAGAAAAGCCTCTCCTATTTACTCCTCCTCATGTCTCACCTGTCTAATATCTACTTAACGGGAGTCTACACAGTGTACGTACAACACCTCAGAAGGTCCAACCCCCTCCTACTCCCAGTGTAGATACACCAGAAAAGGTCTAATGCACTCTTCTTACGCGGAGTGTACTTACACTTGGGAGTAGTGGTGTACCCATAGCTACTTGCGGCGTATGTACATACATCACCCGTTGGAAAGCTCTGATTTGCAGTTACATTCCTTTCAAGCAAAAGCCATCAAAGCCTTTTTCAGTCTTCTTCTTCTTCTCTCTC
>NW_027163372.1:0-362 GCF_002600585.1 Cystoisospora suis
TTAGGGGGAAGTTTCGGTGGTGCCCAGTCAGAAAGACAGGGCCAAGGGTTTGGGGCCGGTCAGTCTTTCCGGGGTATCCTGCGGGTCGAGGTGTAGCGGGAACGGGCGCGAGGCCGCTGAGGCCGGCTTCAGTACGGGAATCCGGGCCGCGTTCAGGGCCGCGACGTTCCGCCGGTGTGCACTTCAACGTGAACAATAGTGGAAGTGCGGGAGAGAAACCTGCGGTGAAATGCTTTGAGTGTGGCCAGGAGGGCCACTTCAGAGTGAAGTGCCCACAGCGGGCGGGAAACTGATGGCTCTCGAGCGACCGAGGGATCGGTCGGGAGCGAAGTCTTTCCCTCAGCAGAGAAGGGAGGATTTAG
>NW_027163373.1:0-337 GCF_002600585.1 Cystoisospora suis
CAGTAGTGCTGGCACCGAAGCCATGAGGCAAAGACCGCCCCTGCATTGATTATAGGCGGCTGAACAAGGTTACTAGGGTGCCAGCATACCCGCTGCCAAGAATACAGCAAGCGTTAGACGCGCTGCAGGGAAAGACATTTTTCTCTGTCTTCGATTTCCCGAATGCCTACTGGCAGATCGAGGTGGAACCGGAGAGTCGCAAGTTCCTAGCGTTCATCACGCCAGATGGTCATTACGAATGGACACGGATGCCATTCGGAGCGGCGGCCGCACCAGCGACTCAGCAGCGAATGATAGACAAGCTGCTTGGGGGAATGAAGTGGGTCTGCGCTATAGC
>NW_027163374.1:0-436 GCF_002600585.1 Cystoisospora suis
TGGGTGCCGGAAACAATGTTTCTGCACCGTGGGTGCTGCCAAAGCCGTCTTTGGCACGGTTCCTCTCTTTTAAGCGGTGAGAAACCGCCTCGGATTCGCTGGCGACCGCTCGAGGGGTACGGTCGAGCGGTTCGCTGCGACTGTTAGGGTCCCCTAGGACCCATTCTCCTTCTTTAAACTATCTTCTTTCTTTATTCTCTTTGCGTGTTTGCTCTCTGAACATGTTTTGCTATTCTTGTGCCTCTTTACAACGAGGCCGGATCCTAACTATTTCCCCTTTTCCCGGTGGTGTGTCTCTCTGGGTCCGGCCGGTCGTCCCGCCTCCCTGGGAGGTGCGGCCCCCGGTCACTTTCCCATGCCCCTCCAAGGCTAAATCTGGATCTTTCTTTCTCTTTTAACGAGGTCTAAGACTTCGGTTACACAAGTTAGGCTTCCC
>NW_027163375.1:0-292 GCF_002600585.1 Cystoisospora suis
CTTGAGATTCTTCGACTAGTCTGACGAACTCTGGTACCATCCCTGCCTTCTGTAACAGATCGAATCCCACTAAGATATCATATCCAACACAAGCTATTAGAAAGTCATGAAAAAGTATTCGTCCCCCCAACACTACTTTCAGATCAGGAATCCCTTCTTTGGTACACACTTCCTTCCCCGAAGCACAAGTAAAGGTATACTCCCTTCGAATAGGACGAATTCGATCTCTAAAATACCCCGCACATACAGGATGTATGAAGCTTCGGGAAGCTCCTGTATCTAACAGGGCCCC
>NW_027163376.1:0-448 GCF_002600585.1 Cystoisospora suis
AAGATAGATAGATAGATAAAGATAGATAGATAGATAGATTAAAGATAGATAGATAGATAGACAGCTTGAAGTAGCAGGGGTCCTAGAATTAGCACTGGTAGGGGTTATTGAAGAGAGTAGAGGCTTTTTCGGCTAATAGACGGAGAAGAACAATAGACTCCACAGAAGAGAAGCCTGCTCCCGAGAGAGAGAGAGAGAGAGAAAGAGTGGTCAGCTTTCATTTTTTCTTCCTTACAATGGAGGAGAGAATAAGAGCCTCCGGATCCAGATTCTCCTCTTCCTCTTCCTTCTTCTTCTTCTCCTCCTCTGTTCTCTTCTCTCCGTCTTTCTCATGATGCATCGACTTATCGATGCAATCGACAAGAGTCACACAGCCAAGAATAGCTGACGTGGGGAAGTCCTGAGGGAAGGAGGGAAGCTTAGAGCAAGATAAAGAAGAAGAAGAAGA
>NW_027163377.1:0-129 GCF_002600585.1 Cystoisospora suis
CTATCTATCTATCTTTACTCTATGTATATTTCTCTTCAATCTATCTATCTATCTTTAATCTATGTATATCTATCTTCAATCTATCTATCTATCTTTAATCTATGTATATTTCTCTTCAATCTATCTATC
>NW_027163377.1:467-808 GCF_002600585.1 Cystoisospora suis
GGTGTATGTACACCTCGTACACCTCAGACTCATTTTTCTCTTCCCTTTCTCTCTTCTTCGACACTGGAGATCTACGGACTTCTGTTACGGGGGGTGTCTAGAAGGGTTTTTCTCTTTTAAATTCACATGCATGCAGCTCTTCACCCATCTATGCAGACGTCTACTGTGAGAGTTGATATGGAGAGACAGACGGGGAAATTATAGAGATGCCTATGTGCATGCGGGTACGCATCCCGCATACCAATTGTACAGAGTCTGTATGTACTGTATGGATGTATCTGTATACACACTCTCATCCTTCTTCACGAACGATAGCACATCTATCTATTTATATCTATCTA
>NW_027163377.1:1219-1408 GCF_002600585.1 Cystoisospora suis
TCTATTCTCTATGTGTGTATGTATGTTAGGTATTATATCGGCCTGTATGCGGTCCTTGTCAGCACGTTGCATGCGGGGGGTGTTTCGTCGGTTCTCTTCAGTGGAGGTCAAAATGCCCTGTATGCAATCGAGTCATGAAAGTCAGTGAACTGAAGTGCGTACCTCCCCCTCCTTCTTCTTCCTCCTCTT
>NW_027163377.1:1427-1631 GCF_002600585.1 Cystoisospora suis
TCTTCTTCTTTTTCTTCGTCTGCAGATCCCTCCTTTGCCAGTGTAGACGGCGAGAGCGTGTATTCTTCTCCTGTTTTGTACTGTGAAGAGGGTCTTGCGGATATTCAAGGAGAGGAAGGAGAAGATAGAAACCTCGATCTGTCGATCCCTCCTCCTGTCCCTCATGACGAAGAAACGGTAAGAAGGTCCAATGGTGTAGCAGAA
>NW_027163378.1:0-145 GCF_002600585.1 Cystoisospora suis
ACTGAAACATCAAGAAGATTGTATAGGAGAAACATCTCTGCATGCATGCATGCGGGGGGAAAGCAGAGGAATATATAGTTACAAGGCTACATGCATGCATAGGTGGATTCAGTAGATATGTACGTGTCTGTATGTATGTAGAGAT
>NW_027163378.1:291-411 GCF_002600585.1 Cystoisospora suis
AATCATTCTCTACATATCCACATCTGAAACAGTCACTTAGCCTTCTTCCCTCTTAAGCTCTCTAACGCCGGATATCTTCACACCTCTCTTCTGCCTATCTGACTGTGCATACACTCCAAT
>NW_027163378.1:656-2277 GCF_002600585.1 Cystoisospora suis
TATGTATATGTACGTATGTATGTCTACGTATGTGTGTATGTATGTTTATATATGTGGATTATATCTGTATAGGAGAGAAAGACTTACATACGGCTGTCCCGCAGAAGGTCGTGCGTTTTCTTGTCGCTGAGAGAAGTTTTGTCGGAGGAAGATGATGACATCTTTCTTCCCCCTTCTCTTGTTGGTCTATCTTTTTCTTTCTTCCTTCTCTTTTCATCTTTTCTTCTTCTGAGAGATTTCTGGAATCCTCAGTCTTATTCTGCTCCATCTCCATTCTTCCCTTCTTTCTTTCCCCCCTTGGCCCTCCTGGAGAAGAGGGAATTTCGAATCTATCTTGTTCTCCTTCATCTTGATCGGTATCTTCTCTCTCATCAAACAGAGCGAGAGGCGAAGAAGGTACAGATAAAGATGAAGAGAAAGAAGAAGAAGAGGAGGAGGAGGAGCGTGCAGGAGGGGTGACGCTCATAGTATCACATTGGCATGCAAATCCAAAGTCAGCGATTTTGAGATATCCATAGCGATAGTACAAAGAAGTTCTCTTCTTGTTCTCCCTAGAAGAAGAAGAAGAAAGACAGAGATCTTGAGAGGAAGGAAAGTGGAGAAGAAGGTTCTCAGGTTTCAAATCTAGAAAGAAAAGAGGAAAGAACAACAACAGGCGAAGGACAGGGGGGTGTATATACACCTCAAGTGTTCGATTACTGGCAAGTTCTTTATCCTTATCACCTTAGGTATGCTTTTAGAATGCAATAAGATTACAGGCACATGTTCTTTCGGTTGCTCCTTCTGGCCCGACTTGAGAAAGAGAGAGAGAGAGGGAGAAAGGAAAGGAAAGCGTTAAGAATATGGAATGTCTACCTGTTGATCTTCGAAAGAAAGATCCCTATTTTAGGGGTGGGGAGATATGTTCTCGAAGGAAAGAGAGAGAAGAATGAAAGAGATGTTTTAGTGAGGATTGCGAAGAGAGAAGTAGAAAGGAAAGACGTGTCAGAGAGAGCAGGGGTAGGGAGAGCATAGAGAAGGAAGAAGAGAGGAATCTAATGAGCTAGAAAGAATGAGAAGATGCCATTCTTCAAGGAAAGAAAGAAAGAACTTCATGAGACACGAAAGACTCTCTTAAGAATCCTTTCATCCCTTCTATCATTCAAGCTACGACCTCCACCGTCATCCACATTAGTAGTAGTCTTTCTACACCTCTACCTGTTAAGTGCCCCCGCGCTATACACACATGCAGCAAACTGGAGAAAGCTATACAGTACAAAGGTACATATATACATATATTCCAATACACGTATACATACATATAGATAGGTAGACAGATAGATAGAGAAGAAGTAGATGTACACGTATATATATATATATATATATATATATTTATGTATGTATGAGTGTGTGTATGTGTTTATGAGTTTATTTATGGTGATACGCATGCAGTGCGAGCTATCAGTCCATGTACGAGCTTGGAGAAAGGAATTTTGTCTCGCGTAACAAGACGCTTAGGAGAGTGTGTACACAGAGAAAGAGAAAAGCAAGACCAACCCCGGTACAGATAAATAAATAGATAGATTGATAGATAGACATACTTGTCTATACACGGAACCTTCAGTAAGTGGTATATCTCTCT
>NW_027163379.1:0-398 GCF_002600585.1 Cystoisospora suis
TCCAGCAGTATATAGAGGTGCGAGATAGCTTACTGTCGGAGCAACCACACCGCTACTCCGCCGTTGCCTATTTGGACCAGTTGATCAATTTGCAGGCCGGAGAGCGGAAAGCACTATCTCTGCAAAGACACTTAGAGAGACTTTGGAATCACTACGAGGCCGCACGGCTTCGAGATGCGAAGGCAACCCCTCCACGGGAGATGCCACAGCTAACTGAGTTTTTTATCACCTTGCTTTACAGCCGCGCTCTAAAGCCAGCCACAAGAGCTGGGATTCCCCCTTTGAGCACATTTGTCGCGGAGGCCCCAAAACATATGCTGATCATGTATGCGCAACGAGCCGCTGCTTTTGAGGCCGCAAATCCTCCTGGAAGGAATCGAGTTGTTGCAGCTGTGGAT
>NW_027163380.1:0-297 GCF_002600585.1 Cystoisospora suis
CGAGATCAACGTGGATTTGATTGTCGGCCTTCCCAAGACCGAGGAAGGGCACGACGCCATCGCTACCATCGTCTGCAGGCTAACGAAGATGGCACATTTCGTGCCAACGGCGCAAACCGCCACAGCGGAGGACTTGGCCCAAATCCTCCTTCGGGACGTGATCAGGAGTTTGCAATCCTGCCTCGATCGCCACTGAATAGTGGCCTAGTTTTAGCAGAATGGCGATTGTAAGCCGTACGAAGCCAAGGCAAACGTACACAGCCGGCCCAAGTCTAACAGGCGTAACGACGCAGCGAG
>NW_027163381.1:0-324 GCF_002600585.1 Cystoisospora suis
ATCTATCTATCTATCTATCTATCTATCTATCTATCTTTAATCTATCTATCTTTAATCTATCTATCTTTAATCTATCTATCTATCTATCTATCTGTTCATGCTTAGTCTATGTCTCTATGATGTATCTACTGAGAAGGGGTGAGTGTGAGAGAGTGTTTATTCAACTCTGTGGGGCTCGTCTGGAAAGCTTCCTATAGCAGGAGAGAAGAGACGCGAGACGAGAGACAGGGAGCCGCACAATGCGAGGCTAGATCTACTGCAGCTTATGAGAGTCATCAGGACAGACCGCCGAAGAAGAAGAAGAAAAAGAAAAAGAAAAGTGAA
>NW_027163381.1:675-4744 GCF_002600585.1 Cystoisospora suis
AAAGAGTTAGGAAGAAAGAAAGAGTTAGAAAGAAAGAGTTAGAAAGAGTTAGAAAGAAAGAAAGAGTTAGAAAGAGTTAGAAAGAAAGAAAGAAAAATTTTTGTAAGATGTGTGAGTGCGTGTGTTGTTTTTCTTAGCGAGGTGTATGTACACCTCTCCATTAGCAATACGTGCGCTTTCCAAGAAAGATCCAGTAAAGCCCTATGCGGTTTCTTACCTCTATCAGTTCAGGTGTACGTACAGCAACGCAAACTGAGAGAAAAATAACGCAGTCTCTCAGAGCCATAGAGTGAAGACTGTGTCTCTTCACATCTAGACAAGACGAAGAAGAAGGAGACGGAGAAGAAGGGAGAAATGAAGGAGATTTCTTCGGAGAGAAGAGAGCAGGAAAGAGAGACAGAAGATCGACTTTGTAAACGCCTAGATCATGCTGTTGAAGAAGCCCCTACCACAGAGAAGAAAACGAAGAAGAAGAAGAAAAAGAAAGAAAGAAAGAAAGAAAGAGTGAGAAGAAAGAGAAAGAGTGAGAAAGACAGAAAGAAAGGAGAAAAGGCAGAGAGTGCTGTAATTGAAGAAGAAGGTTTTAATAGAGCCATGAAGGAAAAGAGAACGAAAGAGAGAAAGAAAGAAAGAATGGGAGAGTTTGGACGAAGAGAGAGAACGCCGTGTGAAGAGAAAAGCAACGTTGTCTCTCTAATGCAGAAGGGAAATATTAAGGAAGAAGTCTACAGGTGCATCTACACTTATTTTGTTGGTACATACACACATACCCTCCACCTGTACATAGAGACACCACCCTACATACATCTATGCAAAGCCATCAAGGGGTCTACACAGAATATACACATCGATATATAGAGACGTATGTGAAGACGTGCGATCTGAAGAGTATCTACACGCAAGGAGAAGGACGTCTATTCCTAGTCGTAAGAGGAGGAGAAGGACAAGAGAAAGAAGAAGATGTGCGCAGCCTCTTGCATGTCTCACCCCGCCTATCCATACATACACCTCTACACAAGTCTACACCCCTTCTCATATTTCCCCTGCACATATATATAAAGAGAGAGAGATACAGATAGATCTAGAGATAGGTCAAGATATATATGCACATCGACATGTCTATATATTTGGATGGAAGGTGAGAAAGAGAGAAGGGAAGAAAGAAATCATGTTTCATTCATTCTCTGGACCTGAAGACTACTTGCATGCAGTCGTGTGGATGTGTAAGGGTGGAGATGATCTAAAGAAGAAACTCTATGATAGATCTACCTCCGAAAAGAACGAAAGAAAGAAAGGAACAGATCATTGAGGGAAAAGAAGAAAGAAAGGAAGGAAAAGAAGAAAGAGGTAAGATGTAGTGCAAACGGCATAGCTAAAGTAGAGGAGACATATCTCTATAGATATCTGACATCTCTATTGTACGCAGTCTTATAGCCACTAGCAAGTCTATCGTTATACCCTCTATCTGTCTACCCTTACAGGAAGAGGAAAGTGAGAGAAGGAGAGAGGAGAAGAATGAAGAGAAAGAGAAGAGCTTACAGGGAAAAAAAGAAAGAAAGGAAGGAAAAGAAGAAAGAGATAAGATGTAGTGCAAACGGCATAGCTAAAGTAGAGGAGACATATCTCTATAGATATCTGACATCTCTATTGTACGCAGTCTTATAGCCACTAGCAAGTCTATCGTTATACCCTCTATCTGTCTACCCTTACAGGAAGAGGAAAGTGAGAGAAGGAGAGAGGAGAAGAATGAAGAGAAAGAGAAGAGCTTACAGATCGATAGCAATCGACAAGCCAGTGGAAAGAAACAAAGGGAATCCGTAAAGAGCTATAGAGATAAAGATAAAGAGAACCTAAAGAAGCTTTCCTCTCTTCTTCCTTCGCTTCTTCTTCTTCTACTCCTCCCGCTGTCCTTTCATCTCCTCTTTCTCCTTCACCCTCTTTCTTCCGCGCTTCAACTCCCCCTTTCTCTTCTTCTCTCTGGGCACTCGTCGGCTTATATTCGGATGTAGGGGTGAGAGACTGAGAGGGCGCTCCGCGTCGATGAGCACTAGAGAGACACTCCGCGAGAAATCGCAATGAACATACCACCACAACACATGATACTGCGAAAGAAAAAGAAGAAGGAGGAGGAAGGGGAGAGAGGAGAAGAGAGAGATAAGAAGGTCATGAGAGAAGAAAGACGACCTTTCGAAATAGAAGAAAAGAAAGAAAAGCAAGAAAAAAGACATGAACTGTCTGTAAGAGAGATCTCTATATACCTACTTGCTTACTATACACAGAAGAAGAAGAAGATCTACAGATGGAGAGATACATGTAGATAGATAGATAGATACATATTTGTATATGTAAGGAATTCTACTCATGCATGTGCTACTACTGTCTAACGAACTTTTCTCCTCAACAAGACTTCCCTCGAAACAAACCCAAGCAACTTTCTTTCTTTCTTTCTTTTCTTCCTTGACATCTCCTTACCTTGTTCTTCTTCTTCTTCACTATCATTATCTTCTTCTCCTTCTTCGTTTCTTTCTTTTCCCATTGAGATCTCTTTACTCTTGGCTTGTCTTTCTCTTTCACGGCTCTCTCTTCTCGTCTTCCAGGCTTGTAGATCTTGGAGTGTAACTACCTCTCCCCCACATATCGCGACAACTAATCTTAGAATGCAAGAATCGAAGACGTGTCGGACTTCTTCGGAGCTCTTCTTCTCCTTCTGCTTATTCTTGGTCTTCTTCTCCTTCTTCCCTCCTCCATTGAAGAGCAACGAGCTATTCTTCTTCTTCTTTTCTCTCTCAGAGTCCCCGCAAAAATCTTCATGACAGGTGCTGGTCGTTTCGCTTTCTTCTTCTTCTTCCTCTTGATCTCTCTCATCCATACACAAACCAAATCCACGTAGCCATCTATCCTCCTGCTTTTTTTCTTCTTCTTCTCTCTCTTCTTCTTCTTGTTCATCTCCTCTTCGAACTCTCCTTGTACGGCTCGTGACTCCTAGCAAATAAATCTTCATCTTCTTTCTATCTCCACCGAATGCACTTCCTTCTTCTTCTTCTTCTCTCTCCCCTTGCAACAAAGGAGATGAACGAGAAGAAGAAGAAGAAGAAAGCGGAGGAGAAGAGAGAGGAAGGACAGCAGGGTGAAGAAAAGGATGAAGATGAAAGAAAGGGGAGTAGTTTGGGTTATAGAGATATCGCGGTTCGCTTAGACAACATAAGAGCCATAGAGGTGAAAGAAGTCTTCTCCTATCTAACAGATAGCACTCTGACGAAGAAGAAAAAGAAGAAAAGAAAGAAGAAGAAGAGATATGCTCGGCAAAGTAATTGACTGCGTCTTCACTGATCGATCCAAGATACGTCAGAGGATTCAAAGCCCCACTCCTACTACTGGCCCTTCCCTTCAAAGCTTTACGATTGAAAGATAAAGATGAAAAATGAGAAGAAGAGGAAGAAGAGAAGAAGAAAGAATGATATGACGTATCATATGAGAGGAGAGAAGAGAGATCCTTTGAGAGAGGAGAAGAAGACAGATGATGGCTGGACGCTTCTGACGGTTGATTTGTCTTCTTTTTCTTCTTCCTCTCTTCTTCATTTTCTCCTTCTTCTGTCCCGATCTTCTTCTTCTTCTTTTGGTCCTCCTTTTCTCGTTCTTGATCGAGGAGAGAGGCCGACTCCAGATAAGCCTGTAATCTCCGTAAAGCTGTAAAGGCAGCGGCGAAGTTGCCTAGAATGATATCGGCCTTAAGAAGACTTCTCAAATACTCTCTGACACAAAATGTCCTCTCTCTATCACTCCTCCCAAGAGAGAAAGAAGAAGAAGAAGATGTGATCTCTTCATTAGCTTTCTCTCCTTCTTCTTGTCCTTCTTCTCCTTCTTCTTCTTGTCCTTCTTGTTTCTTCTTCTTCTTTCTCTCTGTCTTCTCTCGTGACGGTAATGAAGATGACGAGGAGGAGGGACGAAATTGAAAGCGAGAAGAAGAGGGAGACAACACGACACCCCCATTCTAAAAATGTAGAAGAAGAAAAGAAGAGAAGCCACACGCACACACACATCTACTAACGTACATTCGTACGTATACAGA
>NW_027163382.1:0-972 GCF_002600585.1 Cystoisospora suis
TGGGGAGTTCACTCGAGAGCAACCAATGGACCTCCCCGTGTGCCGAAGGTACGAGATTAGGACTGGCTAAAAGTGTATTTGTTTGAAGAGTCCGAGATCAAGGGAGAAAAGCTACCAACTGTTGCTATCAAGTCCCGGAGGATGGAAAAATGTAATGAGGAATTGAAGAAGGCTAGGCGAAGCTCAAGGGAAGGTGTATGTACTGTATCAACTGAGTGGAGTGAAAAGACCTTAAGGTGTGGAGTGAGGGAAACTACAGTGAAGGGAATTCGTGAAGGCTCAGAGTTGAAGATGAAGATAAGTGTGGAAAGCATGGAAGAACTTGATGATAAATTTACCCCGAAGAGCAAAATTCCTCTTAGGAATAGGAGAGTTGATATGGGATCAATGAACTTATTGGTCCCAACTTTGGGATGTTCAACGAATGATAAAACTCAAGAGTTGAAGTCGCCATGGTAGGGGACACTTTGTCTAACGGAAGGGAGATAGAGCTCGGGACGAAGTGCTCAACGCTGAACTATGCGCATATAGGGTCCAGGAGGACCAGCGTACCAAGCATAAGGACAAGGGATCCAGGAGGCCAGATAGGCCAACAAATTTTGACCAGGAGACGGAGGGTAGGGAAACTGGGTAGAATACCCATGCCCCTCCATCAAGCAACGGAAAGAACAACGGTATCCCCCCATGAGTGTCAACATTCGCCAAAGGGGGACGGAGAGCTTCGAGGGAATCCCAGGAGGGAGCATCATCCTCCGGACCAACCCAAAACAGAAGTAAGAAGACCTGACTCTTATTTCGGAAAGAGTTCGTGACAAGGGACACAAACGCAAGGGAGATGGAGTGGACAAAACTTGTGAAAAAACTGAGGTGAGAGCCAGGAGTGTGAAGGATTGTTTGTGCAAAAGCCCAGTGAATGAGAGTGAAGAGATGGAACGACAGAAAGGGGAAGTGTCACGGTTTTCAAGACCGAAG
>NW_027163383.1:0-4369 GCF_002600585.1 Cystoisospora suis
TCTTTCTCGTCAAGAAAGAGAGAGGAAGAAGAAAGAAAGAGAGAGAAGGAAAGAAAGGGCTGAGAAAGAGAAGAGAGCGAGCGAGAGTAAGAGAAACTGAGGCGAAGGAGAAGTAGATAGATTGAAGATAGACAGATAGATAAGTAGAGAATAGGTTTTTACCATGAGAGGTGTTGATCTAGATCACTTGAATGAGCCGTAAGAAGATTCAACTGCTGGCTTTGCATGACTTCCTCTCCCTGTAGTAATCTCTCGATTTGCTGGTAAAGAGGTCTTCTCTGATATAAAAGCTTCACTTCCATATACTTAAACCCCCCACCCCCACCCCCAGCCATTCCCTCCTTCTGCTGCATTTCATTCATCCTACTACTACTACTATTGTAGTTACTAGCAGGCGTTGCCCTGCTATGACTATTATTGTGCTGTTGATGAGAGCTGTAGCTATGATGATGATGATGATAGCCGCTGTTGAGATAGGTCGGGCTATTATAGCTATGACGGCTATGAGAATGAGGTGTACTATGATGAGTCCCCCCTAGTGTTCTCCCTCCTCCTCCCTGGCCTGACGAATGAAGAGTTGATGATAAGAAGGAAGATAAAGATGAAGAAGACGAAGAGGAAGAAAAAGAAGAAGATTCTTCTTGCTGTTGGTGTTGTAGTATGAAACCTTTAGCGCCGCCTCTTTTTCCTCGCAACCCCGCTGGAGCTCTTCCCCCCCCTGGCTTAGTCGATGATGAGAGAGAATGACAAAGAGCCCCCCGCGTCTCTTCTGCTTCTGCTGCGCGTTGTAGTGGCAGTGCAGTGGACACTTGCGAGAAAGAAGAATGGTCTATAGAAGGAGAAGGAGGTCGAGGGGGGACTTGATCTTGCTGAGCTGCTGTCTGTGGAAGAGGCTGATGACGGGGAGAGACGGCGAAGAAGGTAGTAGGGAGAGGAGCATTCGTCGTGGAGGGGGTCTGACTAGCAGGGGGGTGGAGGGTTGTTCTGCATGCTATAGGGGCCCGAGGATCATCGCAAGAAGAAGATGAGAGAGAAGACGTTTTCTTATACACACTATGTTCAGCTTCACTATCTTCTTCTTCGTCTTCTTCTTCTTTTCTTCCACCTTCTGTACTGTGACGGCGTGTCTTAAGATCATGGTCTCCTGTTGACAAAGTAGAAGAAGAAGAGTAGAAGAACGAGGACGTACAAGGAAGAGTGGTCGGATGTCTTGTAGACACATTCAGAGCTCCTTCTCTTTTACCAGAAGAGGTCAGACTGTTTTCGTGTGGTCTTCCTTCTCCTTGCGATTCTTCACCCCTGCGATGATTCTTCATCTTCATCTCTCTATCAGGGTCATCCTGGTCTTGATGGCTATCCGCTGGACTCCTGCCTTGGGCCGAAGGTGGAGGAGTATGAAGAAGTTGAGAAGAATAAGAATTCCGACCATCATCAACATTCCTTCGAGGTGTCGTCGCGATACCACCTCCCCGTTTTTCTTCTTCGGAGTGACGATGAGGCCTAGTAGTAGTCGTAGTAGTTGTAGTAGTGGAAGTTGTCTTCTCATGATGATGAGGATCAACACGAGAGGTTCTCCCTTCACTTTCTTCTGCTTCTCTTTTATATCCTTCCAATGGATTAGGATCACTCCTCCTTCTCCTGCTATAGCGATTCGAAGAAGAAGGATGAGAAGTAGGGCTATGACTAGGAGAGCCGCCGGCGTCTCCTAGACCAGCATGAGAAGGACTTGCTGAGGCCGCTAAAGAAGAGAAAGAAGAGGAAGAAGAAGATGGATGAGGAGTTGTAGTAGTTGTTGACATGCCCTCTTGAAGATGATGCGAAGACGAAGACAAGATGGGTATGGGGTCGCGCAGTCCTTTCTGCATGCTGAGATCAACCCAAGAAGAAGAAGAAGAGAATGAAGAGTTCGAATTCTCATGACGAGGTTGTTGTCCGTTCTGCTTTACCTCCTCCTTGTTCTTCTTCTCTCCCTCTTCTCCTGGGGATGGGATGAGAGAAGAAGGAACGGAGCTTGATAGACCAGAAGAAAGACTTGTCAACCCAGGATTCCCCCTACCGAGAGAAGGTGTCTTTTCCGACGTCTTCGAAGATGAAAGAGATGCTGAGAAGTCACTCGAAGTACTCCCAGATGTCCCCCTGCGGACTTCCTGCTGAGACAGAAGAGAGTCGTGATACAATGTTGTCGTAGAACTCACCTCTAGAGGGGGAGAAGAGTCCGCGGTACAATGAGCCGCATCTAGACTGGAGGTCCTCGAGGAAGAAAGAGAAGAAGAAGATGCTTTCCGTCCTCGTCTTTTTTCTTGTTGTTCTGTTGTGGAAGGGACAGAGGAAGGGGGTAAGAGAAGAACCATGTCCTTCTCTTGATGAGGAGAAGAAACTCGTTGCTGGGGTGTATGTACACCTGAAGTTGAAGAGACCAAAGAAGAAGGAGGGGGAGGAGATGAAGATGAAGGAAGAACGGGGACCACCACCGGTGAAGAGGGATGTCGAGACGACGACGGGTGGGTTTCTTCGTTTGGATCACTTTTTTGTTTCTCTTTCAAAGAAATCTCCTTAGAGACAGATGGAGCAGCACTCGTAACTACGTCTACGCTTGAAGATAAGGATGGAGCTATACTAGTACTACTGTGGCTATTAGGAAATCCCCCTTCTCCATGTAGAGTGTGATTTACATGATGGTCCTCGTAAGAAGAAGTATTGCTGATAGATTCCCGACGGCAACCCGAGGGGTCGCCTACTGTTCTTGCCCTCGATGAAGGGGAGTTCGATGGTAAAATCCCATGAAGACCTCCTCCTTTCATGAAAGATAGATTCGTCTCGTCTGGGCCGTCTTCTTTTCCTTCTTCTCTTTGTTCTTCTTGTCGAAGATTCCTGTCATCCCCTTCGTACATACAGGGGTGATCACGTCTTTGCTGCGGAGAAGCGGCAAAGACGTGAGTATTACCTTCATCGCCCTGTCTGTCCTTCTCTCCTTTCATTCTAGGAGGAGGAGAAGAAGAAGAGACCACCTCGTCATTCGGAGAGAGGACCTTTTCTTCCTCTTTACCTCTTGCTCTATCTGTTTCTTCTTGTTCTTTCTTCTTCGTTCGATTCTTTTCATGACTAGAAGAAAAAGCAACTCCTTCTTCTCCTTGTTGAGTTCGATACTGTGGAGGAGGAGGAGGAGTAGCAGTCGCCCCAGTGGTCTTAGAGGGGACTCCAGATGGATGTGAAGAGGAGGAAGAAGACCGAATATAAGCCGAAGGCGTTTGTTTCTGATGTTGGAGAGGAAGAACCGACGGAGGAGGAGGGAGAGAAGGATTTTGAAGAGGCGGAGAATGAAAAGGATCTGAATGAGAAGGTTGAGAAAAAGAAGAAGAAGCTGGAGGAGGAGAAGGGCGTGGAAAGAGATGTAAGGCAGAAAGATAGGGGATATACACCACATATGTTAGGGTATCATTGACATCGATGAAAGGAATTTCTATGCCGTAGACACTTGCCTCTTCAAACGATTGCCAGAGAGCTCCTAAAGAGAAATTTACAGTCTCTTCTTTCTCTTCTGTCTCTATCCCTTTCTTTTCTTCTTCCTCTTGGAGAAGAGATTCCCCATGACACGCACGAGAAGTGCTCTCCGTTGTCGTATCTTGTTGCCATGAAATATTAGCAGAGTGAGAAGGATGTGAAGTCGACCCAATGGAAGAAGAAGAAGAAGACGGCTTTTCATGTACACATCTTCTTCCTCTCTTCTCCTCCTCCTCATCATGGCTTCTATGAGATAGGTCTGACGAGTTGCTTTCCCGCGCGGTGTCTCTCATACCTTGTGGCTTCTCTTCTTCTTCTTCTCTATGATCCTGTCGACCCTTGGAAGAAGAAAGGGGGTTCAGCTCACTTTCTTCTTCTTCTTTTCTTTCCTCACCTGTATAGACACATGAAACATTCTTTCCTTCGTCGCTCTGTCCCTCTCGACCAACGGTCTCGGAGATAGACGGACATGACAACAGCGATGACGGAGAAGATAAGAAGAAAGATGTTTCACAAGCTTGCTTTCTCCCACCCCCTGTACCTTCGGTTTCAACCCTCTCCGTTCTCTCTTTCTCCTCTTCACCTGGCCTCGGTTCTTCTTCTTTCTCTTCTCCATCACCGTGGGAAGGAGCAAAAGCAGAAGAAGAAGAAGAAGAAGAAGAAGAAGAAGAAGAAATCTGAAGCGGAGGCAGACTCAGGAGTCCATCGACGCTCTTCTCATGAGAGAGGTGGTGATCTACTACTAGAATATCTCTCTCAGTCGCTTTTTCTCCTTTTCTTGGTCCCTTCTCTTTCTCTTCTTCTTCAGTCCTGGACGAAGAGGATGAGCTATGAGGGAGATCATTAGGGGGCTCCTCCTCTCTCAGTC
>NW_027163383.1:4466-4627 GCF_002600585.1 Cystoisospora suis
TCCTCTTCCTCCTTCTCTACTGCATGCCTCACCCCAACCACTAGTAGTTCTAGGTAAACAGCTCGAGGACCTCTTTCCCCACCCTGATACGTCACGATGTCCTTCTCTTTGTTCTTTTGAAGAGATCCTTGCAGGAAGCTCAGAAACACTCATCTCCGAGG
>NW_027163383.1:4840-5034 GCF_002600585.1 Cystoisospora suis
AGAAAAGTAGTCTCCCACCCTCCTCGGTTCCCTTCTTCACTGACTAATCCAACAGATGACGAGGAAGATGCAGAAGAAGTTTTCTCTCCATTTCTCTCTTGTTCTTCTTCTACCCGTCTTACAGGGTGTGAGACCGAAGCTCCACCCGACTCATGATGACGGTAGTATAGCGAAGAAGAAGAAGAATCTCTTGG
>NW_027163384.1:0-314 GCF_002600585.1 Cystoisospora suis
GGGCGTGGGATTAGTGTGGTGCCTTTGGGGGATGTCTTGGTCCGTGTTCCGTCCTTAGCCCCTCCTTGACGTTTTCCTAGTGCCGCATGTTTTGTTTGGGTTGTAGTTGTGTGTTTGTCCGTTCCTGCAGCGTTTATCGGAAGGACAAGTTGGAGTTCGAGGTCAGCTCCCGCTACGGTGAGTCTTTCCTTCGTTGCGTTTCCTTCGAAAGGCCCTAGCATCCGGCTGTCCCTCCTTTCGGGTCGTCCTTCCCGCTCTGTTGGCATCATTTCTCGCCCTGGGCGCCCGTCTTGCAGGTGATGTGTCGCGGTGGC
>NW_027163385.1:0-156 GCF_002600585.1 Cystoisospora suis
AGAAAGAAGAAGGATTTGTTTCTTCTACTCACCTCGATGCAATGCAGGTGAAATCCATGAAGACAACAATCGATTCTCCCTAAGAGAATGCCTTTGCCTCGATTCAACATCCTCTCCCGTCCGTCCTCTCCTTCTTCTCCCTTTTCTCCTTCTTCT
>NW_027163385.1:690-969 GCF_002600585.1 Cystoisospora suis
GCAAATCACTCCATTCCCAAGGGGGCGGGGAGAAGCAGATTTGAGAGAAGAAAGACGGTTTCTATGAAGAAAGGGGTGGGTGTTCTCTTCCTCTCTTTCATTTGGCTCTGCGAGGGGAAGCGAAAAAAGAAGGAAGACGAGAAAGAGCTTTCTTCTTTTGGTCTGTGAAACCTTTTCTCTAAACTAAGGCCTTGCGGTCGGGAGGCGAGGTGTACATACACTCGAAGGAAGAGAGGAGAAACAACAAAAGGAAAGGGAAAGAAAAGAGAGAAGTTTTCT
>NW_027163386.1:0-448 GCF_002600585.1 Cystoisospora suis
ATTACCGGAGCTAAACCTGAAGACAGAAGGAGAACAAAGACGAGACGAAACGGAGGAAGACAGCAAGCAGGGGAGAAAGGATCACATACCAAAGAAAGAAAGAAAGAGTGAGAAAGAAAAAGAGAGTGAGAAAGAGTGAGGAAGAAAGAGGAGAGGAAAGCAAAGAGAGATCTCGTTTTCCCTGGACGGAGGTTGTCTGGACTGTACGCATGCGTCTATGGATCAGAGATAGAGATATCTAGGAGAAAACAAGAGATGTAGATGTAAGACACCAGGAAAGAGAGAGACCCAAAGGGGGGATTGTCTCTTTTCTTTCCATACAGACAGTTAGATCGGCATTTTTAAGGCAGCGTACTATACCGCCCACACAAAGAGGAAGACAAAACAAAGAGAAGAAAAATAAAGAAGCAAAAAGAAAGAAAGAGTAGAAGAAGAAGAGGAAGAGGAA
>NW_027163386.1:1029-1203 GCF_002600585.1 Cystoisospora suis
GAGTGTATATACACCTCAGAAAGCGACTTTGTCTAGAGGGATAGATCTTTCATAGACATCTCTATCTCCTGGAATTCGTGCTAATAAAGAGCATGCAACACACAAAAGAAAAAGTTTTCTTTCCTTTGTCTTTTCCCTGTCTTCATTTTTCTCTTATCCTTCGAGCCGTCTCTC
>NW_027163387.1:0-335 GCF_002600585.1 Cystoisospora suis
CACCAAGAATCATTACACTGCTGGGGATGCTCAACGATCTTGCGTGGCGAGCTTGCTGCCTCCGGGGCTGTAAACCTCTCGGTGTAGCCCTGGTGGTCCAGGCTCGCAAGTGTTGGGCCTAGGGGCGCGTGATCTGGCCGGTCTCGGCTGCTGGTGCACCCCTCTGTTCCTCCTGTTGCTACTTGTGGCCTTGATGTGCAGCAATCTCCTGAGCTTGCTTTCCATCCTCGGGCCTTGATGCTCTCGCGGTAGAGAGTGGGCCCTAGAACGCCATTCGGTTAACAAAAACCCGCTTTTTTTTCGTGGCGATCGGGGCAGGATTGCAAAATTCTGAC
>NW_027163388.1:0-3621 GCF_002600585.1 Cystoisospora suis
TTCTTGCGGCAGCCTTTACACAGCGCGACCAGAAATCCCATTCTCCTTACCGAATTCTCAGGCAACCGAAACGCGACTGTCTAGACCCTTTCTCTCGTACCGTGTCAGATTGCTCCTATCGAGAACGGGTCGGCTGCCGGTGTTCGTACGCAGTACTGACCAGGCGGGAGAAGAAAACCCTTCTTGCGCGGAGCTTTCATGTCTTGTCAGCTCCCCACTGCATGCCCGGTGACGACGGAAGGGTAATCCGGATCTCAGTGACGAGGGCACCTACGGCTCCGACTGTTCCCACAGCGGAGCTGGTGAGCCGACTGTAGTACGGTTCTGTGCGCTCCCGCTTCAGATTTCAAGGGACGGCCAACCGGGTGCTGCGTCTTCTAGGAGATTTACACCGTCTCTCTTCTACCACTTTTCTCGGTTCTTTGCTTCTATGCATGCAGCTCCGTCCCGGTAGAAAGCAGAACACCGTAACTTTGGTTGTGTCGTGTACATACCATCTCACCCGGCTGAACTGTGGGGAAGGAGACTGTCTCAACGGAGTGTAAGTTGTGCAACCAGGTGCCGCCGACTGGAGCACGCCTTGATCTCCAACGCATACTTCCAGAACGACTAACAACTCATTCCTGAAAATGGCGAGACCTGCAGCAGCCGGATGCTTCTTTTTGCTGTTCACACTCTGCTCGGCCCAACAGTCGGCCCCGACGGACCCGGGGTCGACGGTGTTTGAAGGAGCCTCCTCCGAACATGTCGGCGAAGAAGGCGGCCGCCAAGTCTTCCAGAACTCACCGGGGAAGGCCCGTATTGACCAGGAGCAGCCACATGAGGCAGGTGTCCAGCGGACAGTCGAGAGCGAAGCTGGGAATAGCTTAGTGAGCAGGAGACGACGGTCATCGACAAGCTCCATCTATAAGAAGTCGTTTGCAGGCCTGTTGTCCAGACCTTCTGGTACAGTACGCAAGCTTCTTCTAGCTACCACCTTGTCTGTCATGGCGGCTCTTTGGCTTTGGCGAGTCGGCAAGGTCATTCTGGAGTGCTTGGCAGAGGAGGAGACGCAGGACCGGCCCGGGTTGATCTCCAGGTCGCTCTCCGTTAGCGAGCGCAAAAAGGAATGTCATGACCTGGGTCTGAGTCCGTCCGGCAACACCTCAGGTGCCCTGGGCCTCCGAAATCCTCCCAATAACACGGAATTCCTTCTGGTAACGGTCGCGGTTAGTCTGATTGTGCTGGCTGCCCTTGCTGCGTTCATATACCTGACGGTACAAGAACTCACAAAAGAAAAGACGACTCCGGCGCCAACAGATGCATCCGGGCCCAGCTCCGCGACGAATGGTACTACAGCAACACCTACGTCCCCCCCTCAGCCCGTTGGACCCGGAGCGCCAGCGGCGAAAACCCTCGCAGGTGCCCTTATGCTTGCCGTGGGAATGTTCGCCTTCTATCTGTACCTCAGAGTTCAGCGGGAGGCCCGCCGAGGCGCCCCTCCCCGGGGAACCCCTTCTGCGTACACCACGTTCTTCACTTTCTGGTGCCTGGTTTTCGTGATATCGTCCACGTGCAGCTTCCTGGTGCTCGGAAACTTCGTGTCATGGCTTGTGATAGGAGTTGCACTTTTCGCCATCATTTTGTTTGCGCAGACCTACCGCGGGACCCTCCCATTGAGGCCACAAGGCGGTCTTCGCTTAGATGTTTAGTCGGTGACCGGGGCAGAAGAAATGAAGGCAACGAGGTGCCTGAGGGGTGAGGGGGTTGTCGTGAGCGCTCCCCGAGATTCCCGACTCGAGGGACGGAGTCACTGTGCCAGTCCTCTGGTGTCGTAGCCTCTTGTTTTGAATGGAAAATGCACCTGCGTGCCTTTCGACGCTGTCGCATCGTGTCGCGCTTAGGCTGATATTTGAACCTCTACGGCTTGTCGCTTCAGCCTCACGAAGAAGAGGACAGAATCGACACTGGTCCGGCACGGAGTTTTGCACGGGGGGTTTGCTCACAAAGAACGACGTCGCTGCGCGTATGACGGGATCCTGGTTCTTTTTTCTGCTCTTGCGGTATGGTAGAACGCGCTGCCCAGAAGGAGTGCGTTCACGCGGTTACAGTTCATGCGCCCTATTCTTGACCACGGAAATTCGAGTTTTCTGTCGCAGCACGCTGGCAAAGCCGCGGGCAGTGGCGGGGGCTTACCCGGTCTCCGCAGGAGGGACCCTCGGGACGCAGGGCGACGCGCCCATGGCAGGTCGGACACTGCATATGAAGGGCGAGCTTGGACAGTGACCTATGTACTATTGTAGGGTGTGTTGTTGCGGAGAGTCACCTGGGAAGTGAATTCTCCGGCCGGTTTACACTGTTGGCTGTTGCATCTCGATGAGGGTTTGGATTTGACGGGCAGCACTTTCGTGACTCTGCTATCAAGCAGCACATTGCCAGTAAGCCAACTGGGAGAACCACTAGTGTCACAACAGCCAATGTCGCGGGGAGACAGCCTCGGCGTCCGTGGCTGCACAGGGTGTATCAGATTGTCTGACTTGACCCTTGGCAAACGGCGCGGAGGGACGCCTCGCTAGGGTCCCAGTATTTTCTGTTGTGGGGTCGCTGTGTCTTTCTTGCAGTTTTATATGTGAACCGTGTGCGACCCGCTCTCGTCCGAGAGATGTATTATACTGTAGTCGCCCGGGAACCGCCTGCAATACAAAACATTTGCAGCGGGTATGTGTTCTATGCAGTGCTAACTATTGTAATTTGTCGTCTCCTTTACCTCGCTTGGGTTTCTTTTTTTTGATGTCACTTCCACTAGAAAACTGAGTGGCGACCGCTTGGCTAAATAGAAGTCATAACAGGAGCACGCGCGTGGCGGGGGGGTTACTCGAGGTTCTTGCAGTTGAGTGTTAGTGCCGAGTGGGGGAACAACGTGACGGGGAGCCCGTCGTAACAGTCGGGCTGTAGGGTCGACTGAGCAAAAAGCCTAGGTGTCTTGGAAGTGGTGGAACTCAGGCGCACTCCCCGGGAGCAGTACAATAGGGAAGTTGGGCGGCAGTCGGGGGGTCCGGTAACGCCGTGAAGAGTAAGAAGCGCACTAATGCACAGGTCTATCCACAGAAGGTCTTGTGGTTTTTGTAACAGGCCCCCTGGGGAAATGCTTAAAGTCTAGTGGCAGTGACCCAGGGGAGACAAGTCCGGGTTTGGCAAGGTTTCCAAGTCGAAGAGACAGAGCAATGAATTCGAGTCCATAGATCGACCCAGCACCACTAGGGGAGGTGTAGTGTCGGAAACGGTGACTGCTGTTTCCGTCATGGGGCTCTTTGGCTTCGTTTTTGCCGCCCCGTCAGCGCAAGCTTATTTGCATATATGCTGCATATAGGTATTCACCGTCTGTTTCCTTCGACGGCATAGGTTTTGCGTTTTTCGTGCCTATGTTGCTTTTGTGGAGTGCGCTTTTCAAGGGATTTCTTGCGAACGCAGTACGGTGGCTGTTCGTCTTGGGGGGACCTGGCATGACGTCTCTTACAATCGCTGGTTCTGACGTCCAGGCGGGCGCAGAACTCGGCTCAGCGGGGTCTCCGAAGCTTGATTGTATTGGTGACAGTCCCCTATTGTTACCAGTAATTTCAGTGACGTGGGGACGCGTTATCG
>NW_027163389.1:0-248 GCF_002600585.1 Cystoisospora suis
TGCTCTGACCCGTCTCAGATCAAGGTCAGAACTATGCGAATCTAGCTATTCTAGGGAAATCAGGGGTAGAAAGGGAGCAAGCAGTAGACAGAGTATGGTAAGAAATAGTGTAGTAAACGTAAAGTAGGTTCGGTAGCCGTGTTAGGTGAGTGTTATCGATGTCAGAGTTTTTGGAATCTCAAAGCGTGCTAGTAAGACTAGGACTAAAACGGTAATCTCGTTGTAACTTTAGAGTCTGTAGTAAAGAG
>NW_027163390.1:0-255 GCF_002600585.1 Cystoisospora suis
CAACATCTGTGAGTGCATCAGGACCAGGGAAAGAGTGTGAGAATGTGAAGGCTCAAAGTACAGAAACGAAGAATGCTCCAAAGACTAAAGCTAAGAGGAAGGTTGACCAACCTCAACGAAAGAGAACTTCGGAAGGAGCTTTGGAATCCAAGGAACCCCCAGGGAAGAAGGCTAAGTTCGGAGGGATCCAGTCCGTTAACAGCGGCACTCGAGGTATGTCCATAAGAAAAGTGACTAACCCATATTGTAGTTTAC
>NW_027163391.1:0-241 GCF_002600585.1 Cystoisospora suis
TCCTGCTGCCAGCTTGCCTGCTTTTCCCGTTCTCTTCCCGCCTCTTCCTCCAGCGTCCTACTTTGGGCTTGAGCCTTCTTCTTCTTGTTGTCGCCCTCTCCAGTTGGGACCTCTTCTTCCTCTTCCTCTTTTCGGCCTTTCCTTCGTCCAGCCGCTTGTGGTTGCCGTGTTTCCGTCCTCGGCTCTTCCGGTTCCTGCGCTTCCGCTCCGCTCGCATGCAGGATGACTCCCGCCCTCCTGT
>NW_027163392.1:0-230 GCF_002600585.1 Cystoisospora suis
GAAGGAGTCCGATTGGGCCCGGTCCAGCGACGGCCTAGCCGTAGTTACGGTGCGGCTTCCGAAGCTAGCGCAATTATTTCTAAGTAACTAGGGTCGCAGATGGTTTTAACCTAGCTTGATTAGCTATTTGGAGCTAGCTTTCGTTGTCCTGCTCACTGGATTCCTCGGGCTCGACTCGTTAGCGTGGATCCCTGTTGTGCGAACGCCAATGTCAGAGTTTTCAACTCTGC
>NW_027163393.1:0-359 GCF_002600585.1 Cystoisospora suis
CAAGAGTTGGGCGAAAGAGCCCACGGAACGTCCGGGATCGATGCTCGGAGCAACCTGCACGGCCGACCGGGAACCCTAGCGGTCCCCTCAGAGCTAGCGCGGCCCGAATAATAGCCGCCGGCCTAGTTTGAAGCCAACCTGAAGGCGTAGATCTGAGAGGAAGCCCGGCAAGCCCGAATTAACCAGATTGCAAGTTGGCCAGAGGCATGAGTACCCTAAAGGGATCAACAGAGGGCTGCTAGAGCAGCCTAACGACCTCGGAGCCCCATGCGGAGGTTAAACCCAGATTGCCCCGAGTGTTGCACAGAAGCCCAGATCGGCGAGAAGAGGGATTTTCGAGAGGGGAGCGTTTTTCAGCC
>NW_027163394.1:0-206 GCF_002600585.1 Cystoisospora suis
CTTGGTATTCCCTCTGCTTGAATGAAATTGCTACTTGGAGTTCATCCCGCTTTTCCTCGTCCTTGCTTCGAGCTGCGCACCGCTTCCAGACCTCGCGAAAGTCCGCACATTCCCCGTAAAGGCTCCCCCAAAGTCACTTTTCATCCTCCCTGTTACCCCCTTTTACTTCTTGACTCCGCGTAATGACATTGATGAAGTCGGGTCGA
>NW_027163395.1:0-1018 GCF_002600585.1 Cystoisospora suis
GTGGTTTCTGCCCGCAGCTGCACTAGTGTCCTGTGTTGTCTTCCCAGATCTGAGTAGCAGAACTGAGCTAGGGTGTCGCCCGAGCAGCAGGCGAGTGCAAGCCTGGTTTTCGCCAATCTAATGTGAAGCTGATGTCTGACGAACTGTAGTTCTGCTCTACAGTACCTGCCGTAGCTGCGGAGGCGGTAATAACACCGTCGTAGTCGGTGAGCTACTCGACAAGTCGAAAAAAACGTGTTTGCCTTTCCAGCTTTCTATGGAGCAGCTAGATGTGACGAACGAAGCGCTAGGAAACGAACAAGGGAGTGGAAGAGCGGGGAATGTTCCCAAAGAGTTTCGGCACAACGGCTACACCAGCTCCCGGGAGTATTCGCTCTCTGCTTCCAGCTCTCCATCCTGCAAGAAGGTGCCTTTTCACCTTGCGTCTGCTCTCGACCCTGTTCAACCGTCTTGTGGGTGCCCCAGCTCATTCCCTGCAACCCGGTGAATTGCCGGAGACCCCTGCTTGGCCGCCACTAACGTACCTACTGCTACAGTGAGCACCTTGGTCTACCAAGAGCGGCAACAAGCCGCAAGGCACTGGCACGCCTTGTAGGCTCTTGAACTTCCTGCGCCACGCACAGTTTCGAAGCGTGCCCTAGAGCAGGAACATCGCCGCACCTGATACCGACATCCGGTGAGCCTCTGCGGGGCAAAAAATCGGCATTAGAGACCCCTGAGAGCAAATGCGGAAGCACTAACTGCACACGTGAGGAAGAAAACGGTCGTCCCGCGAACAGGTGAAGCAGCCTGAGCCTCAAGGCGCTAATCAATTCGAAGTGCCTTCACAACTGAATCAGATTCCAGTTCGTAAAAGACACACCGGCAGCAGTAATGCGTTCAGTACTTGTTCTCCTCATTCTTCTCCGACCTCACTGTCAATTTCTTTGCAACGTGCTGGCATCTGTCTCCGCCCTTGAACGAGACAGTGATTTCCTCTTGGAAATGTGGCTGATCTTGCCGCATCTAGCGACTCGTG
>NW_027163395.1:1147-1767 GCF_002600585.1 Cystoisospora suis
GTCTCCGCGAAAGCCCGAGCCATACCTGCCATCTGAGGTAAAAGAACGATGCAGCCAGCGACAGCGGGGAATGGTAAGACTTGGAATCCTGTGAACTCCACTGCCGGCATCACGTGTCTCAGCGACACACGAGTTGTAGTATATTTGGGCAGTCGGCTGAACCTTCCTTGGTCTGACACTAGTTTCTTTGTCCGACCCATGGAACCCGAGAGTGAAGCCGTACAAATGTCCAAGGAACATGTAGAGGCACAGGGGACGCTCAGCCGTGGTCCGTCCCACAGGCGCCTTGGCGGACCTGCAGATGAGGTATGTTTAACCCATGACAGTCTTCCACAGCGGGGCGCGTCGCCACACACTGAGAAGCAAAGCAGGGTACTGAAGAGCTTTTCCCTGCGTATCTGGACTTGGGGAGGTTTCCGAAGTCGGTCTAGCGCGGCTAAGGAATAGACAATGACTGGGGCAACGGGAGGCGAACTCGTAACAGGTGCCCGCCACCTAGTTCTAAGAGACACCCACACCGAACGCTCTCCATTTCTCGTGAAGCTATAGACAAACAAAGGAAATCACAGACACGTGAGGAGACGTACTCGCGGTCTAGTTCATTCTTACGTGGCTACTGT
>NW_027163396.1:0-845 GCF_002600585.1 Cystoisospora suis
TCTGAGGAACGTCTTTTCTGCCCGGTCTGGTTCGCCGGTGACATGTATTGAGGGGTGTCTGACGCGACGGTTACTGCAGCACTCGATGGATCACTAGGGCTGTAGAAGCGGTATTGGGTTCTGTCCATCCCCACGCGTTTCCATCACCTTGCTGCTGCCGTGGCGTGACTCCCCTGTGAGCCTAGTTGCGAGGGGCACTCTGAAAGCTTTGTAGCGCGCAGCAGGATGAGTAGACAACACTGGCTGCGTCGGAAGCGCTCATGCTGTTTAGACGACGAACAGGTTTTGCTGGATGAGACGCGGATGGCGCCCGTCACTGGAGTGCATCGCCACCTGACGCTTAGAAGTGCGTGAATGTAAAAGCTCCGTTTTTTTGCTTCCAACTACGTGGGCTGCTGCTTGGGGCATATCACGCTGGTGGCTCCTGTGCGTTCTTTTCGGGGGGGTTGGTTACTGACTGCCGGGGTACATCAGTACACGAGCACACAGTCCGCGAGAGTGCCGCTACGGGTCCCCATCCCAGCACTCCGGAGAAGACACCCCCAGCCAGTTCGGTTCGGAGTTCGGTGGCAGGAAGGGACAGTGTGCGTCGCTACGATCGTCATATGGGCTTCCATCATCCCGCCGGCCCCCGAGCCGGAAGTTGACGGGACACTTTCACCAAGTTGGTGGAGGCTGTCTTTAGTGCTGTCGGTATGGCGCAGCAGCAGCCTATCGCACAGGGTGTACCCGAGGAGATCAGGTGGCACTCTTCCTGCTTGTGTGTTCATGACCTGGTCGCACTGCCACTGTTAAAGATGCCGACGTGGCGTTGTCGGTGAAACAGTAGCCACGTAAGAATGAAC
>NW_027163397.1:0-260 GCF_002600585.1 Cystoisospora suis
CTTATGGGTCTCCACCCCCGGCAGCTCAGAACTCTTATTCTCCCCCCTCTGTCCCTTCTTACAGTCAATCCCCTCCACCTCCTCAGCAAGGGTACATTCCCCCCCAAGGAGGGACACCACCTTATAACCAGCAACAGCCAGGTGTGGGGGTCCCCCCCGGGGGTCAACCGCCGCCACCCCCTTCAGGTACCAATCAATATGGACAAGCCGCTTCTTATGTTCCTGCGACGCGTTCAAGTATTTCCTCGAGCTCGTCTTTC
>NW_027163397.1:283-3585 GCF_002600585.1 Cystoisospora suis
CGGGGGGGGACCAAGGTTCCTCGTCATCTAACGGACAACGAGCTAAACCTCTCTGGCAGGAGAGTGTGGGATCGGTCGAGCTTGCAAGACATTCTTGGACTGCTCCTCTCACTTATGAGAATCATCTTGGTAAACTCATCATGACGACTTCCCCCGCGTTTCGTCTCTGCATAGGTGTATGAGAAGGAGGGGATGTTCACATGGCCGAGATGTGTTCAGATGTAAAGAAGTAAACGCATCTCGTTACATACACAGACAGTTCGATTCATGTAAAGAGGTATATAAGTAGAGAAAGGCATCCCATATACACACCAAACTCAAGAGTTCAAGAGACGGTAAGATATTTTGTGACACCAAGGTGGTTGAACCAGCGAAAGTCTAGCCAGAAGGGGGTGCCATAGAAGAAATTTACCAGGGGTTCTTCTACGTGATGAGCGGTGTCTGCAAGAGTACTTTACATGAGCCTGTAATCTTACTGTAAAAGCATAGCTCTTGCTTGCTAAAGAAGAGGAGTTTTCTTTTCTTTACACCCCACTTTTTCCGGCAGCTTCATCTCGTATGTGGCAATGGGTTGTATGTGTTCTTTTCCCCAAGGGGTGGCAAGGGGTGAGAGCAGCACTTGAGTAAGAGAGGCACTGCGATAACAATCTAGGTAGACGTCCTCACTCAAAGTGTTAAGCTTTTCTTGACAGTTTTCTTTTCTCGAAGGGTCCCGTAAAAGAGGTGGATTTGTCCGTTGCATTTTCTCAATGCTACAGGGAGTTCTTTCACTTTCTTAAATGCTCGTTTCTGTGCATGTCCATTTTCGCTGTCTCTGCGGAGGCGTAGTCTTGGTCTGTCCAAGTCGATCTACGTGTCCCTCCTAAGAGAGACCAGCAATTCCCTCGTTATCATGGCGATGGTGCAGGTATATGCTCAAATGGCCCATCACATAGAATCTCTTGTCACAGGAGGGAGGTATAGACACGTGGAGGCTATCTATACTTCTCTTTTTCCCGGAAAGACGACTCCTTCCATTACAAGCTTATTCTTGCATGTGTGTATGATGTATCGACTCAGCAGATATCTCTTAACACCTTTGTCGGAGGCTAAGACTCGTGTGTATCTGTGTATCTCTGTTGTATGTGTGTGTACCTCTCATATGTGTGTGTGTGTGTGGTGTAGGTGAATGGGACCTAGCAATGGCGACAGTCCCCACAGAGCATTACGTCGTCTTAACTCCAGCAGTAGCAAATCGTACAGGTCAATTCTGGCATCGACAGCCTCTACTAACTTCGAATTTCGAAATTCAGTTTGGGTTTGGAGTTCATGGAGATGATTCAGCTTATATAGATTTCATTAGCTCGGGCGGTCGAAAGAATCGTGTCACTCGTCCCGCAGGGGGACAGCAGGCAAAAGCAGGAGGGGCGGCATCAGGTCCGTATATAGGGAAGCCTGAAGGTTTTGCTCTATGGTATGTCTATGATGAGTATGCTAGGGTCTATCCGAAATCGAAAGCAGAAGAAACGCAATGGAATCTCTTTGGTTATAAGAATCGACCTAGAGGATTAGGTGTTTTCTTCAAAGTCTTTGATCGATATGGACAGCTACGTCCATCGATCTCAGTTGCTTGGAATGACGAGAATGGGAATCGGGCTCTAGATCCCATAAGAGACGTCCCTCTTCCTTCAGGAATCTTCTATAGATATCGAAATCTCAATGAGGTAAGGACAACTTCACTCCTGTCAAGGTGGTTGTTTTCGTTTAGATAGATGTTCCACTGCATGCACGCACTTAGATAGATATATCCCGCGATATGTAGTAGCCAAACTATGGGATGGTGGGTATTCTGTTAAAGGATGTGGATCTGCTTTAACTTCTTGGACTAGGAGGTCTGTCTGTACATACATACGTCAGGTCTGTTGAAAGGCCGAGGCGAACACCGGGAAGATTCGCTTTTGTTTACATGAACCGTGAAGTTTCAGTTGAGAAGTCTAATTGAAGAAGTTTGTCAACGGCGTTGCCGGTGTAAGAGAGACGAACTGCAAGTTTCTGTCTCCGTCATGACTTCATGTCTGATAGATGTGAGTTAGTAGATCACGGGGAAAGGCAACAAGAGCTCTCCGTGGATCTGACGTTTCTCTTACTTGAGGGCAAATACTTCTTCTGTTGTAGATGATGTTGAAAGTGTCGAAGGAATGAATGTGATGACAGGCTAGATATCCTCCCTAGCCAAGCCTGATGTACCTCCCGAGAAGGCTGCATGCACCTGGGACTCTCCTTCAAGTTCTCCCCTGTTTGAGTTAGATGTTCTCTCTCTCTCGGCTCACAAAAGAGACATGCCGAAGTTATCACACTTTCGCGTGAAAGCCATGAAGAATGGATCGAAAAGATAGGAGTCTAGTAGCCACTGTTCCTCTTAGCTAGCTGACTTCATTCACCATTGTTACATTTGTCTGTACTTTCACACAGATGGTTGGCATGCAGTTGTTCCGCGATCAAGTCTAGCCTCAGACTTGATTGGGTTGAAGTATCCGATCCTATGTGTGATGTATATCTAAATCTATGAACTCTTCTACAACTGCGAATATCCGCTAAAGAATCGACTGTTAACACGTCCAGTAGATCATCTCGTTAGACGCCCGTGTATTTCTATGTATGCTCTTCGTCATCCAGAACAGTAAGTTTCTTGTCTCCGCCTCCTCCCCTGTCTGTGTTGGTGTGTGGATGATATGTCTGTATCTTCTCTTAGCCAGCAGTCTTCAAGTTGGCAGCAGGGCCTACAGGTATTGTTGGAGAGATTCGATTAACACCAGGAGGTGCATGGCTGACGTGCTTCCACTTGAAGGACGTCCGTCTCAAGCCAGGGGGATATCTTGGGTTTACTGCCTACAATGGACCGGAACCTCATCTCTTACAGACAGCGGCCTCTCCCGCTCCTCCGACGCCAGGATCGACTCCGGGGGGAGGTATCGCCGACTTAGTGGTTCTTTACTTTGTTAAAGTTTGGAATCTTGACTTGAGTGTGCGAGGTGAAGGCGATGAAATCTTGGATAAAGAGATGGCTGACGTTCCTGTCGATGATCTTTTGAAGAGCCATTCTGTACATAAGAGTCAAAAGGAACTCTCTGATTCTCTAAAGCAACTCACTCGCATGTTATACAAACACATTGCGGAACAATCTCCTAGGTAGGTAGGCGAAGCATGAGTTGAACGAGTGGAAAATGATACGAGGATGAGTTGTCATAAGCAACCTATTGCAGAAGAGATCGCATGTATAGGGGGCTCTAGAAGAGATTCTGGTGGAATGCGGAGAGGTGATG
>NW_027163397.1:3608-6856 GCF_002600585.1 Cystoisospora suis
GAGGGGGGATAATAAGAAGGTGTCCATATACTAGAGGTAGATATCTAAGGAACTGTGTATGCAGTGAATGTATGTGGGATACTAGCGAGATGATATAGAGAAGGAGCGTGAGTGACGAACTTCATTCATGTCGCCTCGAGTCATCTGGAGATCTCTCTCTTAGCTAAGCAGGAGTCTCTCTAGCTGTCTCACCTGAAGACTATGGGCTCGGAAAGATGCCTGAAAGTGTCTTGAGGTGAGAAGGGGATGCATGAATGAGAATAGCATCGTTGCTTCTTTATTCTAGAGAATCAGCCTAGTCGACGTAGATATGAAGACTTCATTTGTTCTTTTCAGCTGGTCTCTATTCTTCCCCTTTCATATAGATGCTGTTCCCTGTCTACCTGTTTGACTTGGACAGAGAACAGACAATGCAGCGAACGATCAACTCTCTCAATACACAGGTTTCACGTATGGCTACGGAGATCAAAGATATGAAGCGCGAGATTCTTATGCAAATTCAAAGGTCTTCGGGAAGTGCTACAGGGAAAGGATCTACAGAGGGTTCTTCCGGAAGCATTAGTGACCAGGCCTTACATACGGTCCGAAGCGAGCTTCATGGTCTCAAGAGTTTACTCGCGAAACATTCTCAACTTCATAAAGATTCTCTTCAGACTCTCCATCAAAAGGTTGAAGCCGCTCGAGCTGCTGGTAAGAATCGTCTAGAGTCATCTCAATGAACAGCAGGATATGCATACTCTATGCGTACATGTACACACATATATGTATACATGTATGTTTACGTTATACGTAGTCGCAGATTTCCTGGAGACAAACAGCATTCCTAGGATGTTGTGTTCTTCGTCCTGGGTAGAGCGGGAGAATGGAGTGGAATGACAGGGGATCTTCGCAGACAGAGAGAGGGACAGTTCATTTTCCTTTTCGATTCTCATATGCCTAACCGAGGATCTTCATCTTATTCCAAGCAAATGCCGTTCTCTCAAGACGGCCTTTTCCTCCCTAGATTCAATCGCGCAGACCGGTAGCTCTTAAACACGAAAAGTAGTCACCAATTCTCTAGATTTTGATACAAACAAGGAGACTGGGGATAGGTGGGTGAGTGTCTCTCTTCATAGAGTCTAGCAGGCAGAGAGGCAGGCGGGACTTAGGAGTTTAGAACTTCGTAAGAGAGTTGAGACCCACTGCATGCGTCTTCCAGGGAGGCAGGGAAGACCTAGGAATACTTCTGATTGCATATCTACCTTTCTGTAGGGTTGATTCTCTCCGGAGTGAAGTTGGTTACTAGACTTGCCCTTCAATCGATTTCCTTCTTGTATTTCTTTGTTTCTCTTGTTGCATGCAGCGCCATCCATTGCCATGACACCTGAACTCCGAGAATTCGCGAATCGTGCGAGAGATTTAGAGCAGACGATAGCAAAGAAGGAGCACTTTTCTTATCTCATGACCATCGTTCTGATCATCGTTCTTCTTATCTTCGCTCTCTTTGTGTGGAAACGCTTCAGAGATATGGAGAAGAAACATCTTCTTTAGATTATCTTCTTTATCTAGACAACGTCATGCTACAAGGCTGGCTCTCCTGAAGACTGTGTGTGTATTCGAGCATAGACTTCTACTGTGTCTGCTGCTGGGTATGTGATCACTTTGCCGCATCTGTTTACGCCAGAATTGCTGGATGTCAGCATTCTTCAGGGGGTCGTTGAAGATCTCTACAAAGAGACTCACATCTCTCTCTTCTGTCTCGTTCTTTCCACATCCTTTGCCGATGGATGGTATCATCTCAAGGCCTGGTCGTCATCACAAGAATCTTAAAAATGCTAGAGTGGAT
Organism: Cystoisospora suis; assembly: GCF_002600585.1. Lineage (NCBI taxonomy): Eukaryota > Apicomplexa > Conoidasida > Eucoccidiorida > Sarcocystidae > Cystoisospora > Cystoisospora suis. The sequence continues at coordinate 5,434 of NW_027163397.1, forward strand.
CGGCAAGCATGCTTGTGTAGATACACCTTCGTCTATATATGCTGAAATCACCACTTGAGCTTTGACTCCTGTAAAGGAGCGGGCATACATATATAGGTATATATACATACATGTATTCGAATGTCTCCTTGACCAGCCGAAGTCCACCATAGAGAGTTCTACATCGTTTCTTGGGCTGCTGAGGCGCATACTTTTGGCCAGCAGAGGTCATTCAATGATATGAAGAGCTGTCAGGAAGGACAGAGGGGAGACTTTAGTTGCGACCTCACTTTCCACAGTTTTTGCTATCTTTCTTCTCTTGCTGATTGGATGCCTGCGTGTCTCTCCACTGATCTTTCGGAGAAAAGAGGTAGAAGGTCTGTCTCATCTTCCTTTTGTGGTCGGCGGGGAATGCTTCATCTATTCTCTCTCTATACGTCTCTTCGACTGTCTAGCCAGTGAATGGGGATGGGAGTACGTAGTAGTAGTCGTGTACATATATATACATATATGTATATGTTGAAAGATCTTACAGAAGGAAACATAGATGAGCATCGCGAGAAGAACTGTCATACACTGATAAGCTACTCTGAGAAATGCAGACGTCCGTTCATTCTCGTCGTGTTCCTGCGGAGTGGGTCTTCTCAGACGACATGCGCCACTCTCCTGAGGGGAAGGAAGGCATGACGGCGGGACTGTTGCTGGCTTTCTATAATTGCTGTTACCTTGGACAGTATATAACTATATATATATGAGAGATGAAGTCCTATGCGGTGTACAGACAGCAGTAGTAAGCTTCAAAGAAGAAGTGAGTTTCTAGAACAGGTAATATCAACCTCAGAAACGTTTCATGCTGTGGAGATCTGAGAGGGGAAGACGTGTCGTATATGTCTGTTCTCTCTTAGGAGAACAGCATCTAGACAGATAGATCGATAGCTATGGATGAGAGCTAGATAAACGGGCGGTGCCCGTGCATGGTGGGCTATCTGCACACGAGCGGGTTTAACGCTGATGTCGAGAATGTACACAAGTGCATGACTACGTCAACTGACTCAGACATCGATTGATCGTGAGGACGTAGTCTTCTGAACCACTCGGGAGGAATCCTAAGGGAAGAAGAGTTTGCCAATAGTGTCCGTTCTGGGAGAGACTCTTCGGTCTCTTGCATGGGTTGGTGGGGAAAGAAGCAGCAGGGGGTGCTTATCAGAGAGACTACCCTCATCCACATTCTAGGCAAGAGAAGGTCGTCGATTTGTACTGTAGATGGATAAGAACGTGGACATTCAGTAAATACACTTCCTACATACTCAGGCAGCCGCATTTTATTTCCAACGCTGATTGGCAGACGTATCATCCTCCTCGGGGGGGGGGGCGGATGAGTGGTTTTGCTGACGTCTCCTTTTAACTTTGTCTCTACATTACTCATGAGAACGATGGGCTTTTT
>NW_027163398.1:0-220 GCF_002600585.1 Cystoisospora suis
GGCTCCGCCGAAGGTGCGGAGGTTCTTCATGCACGGGAGACAAAAGCGAAACATGAAACACGGGGTGCACAAGAAAAGACGCAGGCAACTCCAATAATGCAGCACTTTCACTAATCATCTTTAAAATTTTGAAGGGCCCACGATTTCTGTCACGTAAAGCCTTGGACTCTGCATCGCTCGGCAGATTCGTTGTCTTCAGCCACACCATCTGCCCCTCCTT
>NW_027163399.1:0-216 GCF_002600585.1 Cystoisospora suis
AGAAAGGAACCTCTGGACTTACCCAAGGTTCGGGCGGCGGCACGACAGGCGCCCGCGGCGGCGGCGGGCTCACCTTGCGGGCATACCAGGAAAGCGGCACCTCCTCAGAATCTGACATGGTGCTAGCTGAAAAGAGCGCAAAAATGAGGTAGATTCGTGCAATAATATTAGAGAAAAACGAAGATTCCAGGAAAAGCCGCCTTTTTTTCTCGGCCA
>NW_027163399.1:690-1075 GCF_002600585.1 Cystoisospora suis
GGCACCCGACCGGGCGCACCCGACGAAGGAGAATTTCTCCGTTTGCGAAAAGGGAGGATCAGGGGAACCTCTCCTTTTCTGGAAAGTTGGTCCGTGGGAATTGCTCTTCAGGCGTGCGGCGAGAGCTCCGTACGCCCCCATTTCATGAAGTTATTCAAGGTTCCAGGTTGGAGTCGAAAGCACCAGGACCGACGCTGCACAGCAGGCTACGGACGATTGCAAGGCGCAAGCTCCAGAACGCCAGGAGGCCGCTCTAGCAGCGGTACAAGCGAGTGTAAACCGGAAGGAGTCCGGCCAAGGGCCAAGAACTCTTAGATCGGGGATTTTTGCGGTTTACAGTTGCAGGTCCGACCAAGCTACGCAAGGGAGCGGCAGCGCAACGGAC
>NW_027163399.1:1422-1608 GCF_002600585.1 Cystoisospora suis
GTAGGCAACTGGCGCGGACAACAGACATTATTAGTGGCGGAACTAGCTCAGCCTATGCTACTAGGCTTCGACTTCTTAAAGAGGCACGTGAAATTATGGGATTTGGAGTTAGGGAGAATCAAAATGAGGGAACGGGCGCAACGAGCAAGCGACATCTACCAAGCGGTACAAGTGCAGCCGCCGGAG
>NW_027163400.1:0-388 GCF_002600585.1 Cystoisospora suis
CGCGGTTGTTTCCGATCGTGCCGGGAGTGGCGGAGCCCGCACCTACCCATTTTTCTATCTTTCTGTCTTCTCATCGTGTGCTATGAGACTCTCTCCGTGAGACTACGTAGCAGAACTTTTGTGCAAAGCTTGTCTGTGTTGGGACTTCGATCTTGGCCGCACAACACCAGTATCTCGTAAAGTGGCAAGATCCGGAACTTGGGAAGACGTGGGAGAATTATGAGAAAATTGCTGACATCGCTACGCCGGAGGACCTTGAGTTGCTGCACAGAGTTGGTGCTGGCGAGGGCGCAGCACCTCAGGCAGGGTAGTGTAACGCCTGGGGCGCCCTTCGTGCGAGGTGTCGTGCCGTGCTACGAGGCGGCGTGGAAGCGCCTACTGTGGACTG
>NW_027163401.1:0-899 GCF_002600585.1 Cystoisospora suis
AGAAATCTGTGCTCGACTACAACTGTCTCAGGCTGTTGTAGTCGAGCACAGATTTCTCTCCTGGCCTAGCCTCTGCGAGGCAATGTTTTCTCTCATCTCAAAGCAGGAAGGACCCCACGTTACTCTCAGAAAAAGTCGCCGACCTCCGCTGCAAATGGTCTACTCCGCAAGGAAGCCCGCCAGCACTTCTTCCGGCGGACTGTGTGCTGGCCGCGGCACACTATTGTGAACGCCGCTGACGAGTTTCTTACGGTAGTCTCCCTCTGTCGCGCAAAAGACTTTTTCGTAAAGGCTAGCTTCTCCCTGGGGGAGAAGCTAGCCTTTACTTTGAAAGTGAGGAGAGCCCTTTGTTTTCAAGGGGCTCTCCTCACTTTCAACTGGCACACTAGGCTAACGGCACGTGCACGTTCCTGCCCGCCACTCTGCTCCGCAAGCTGCCGCGCGCGCACCTGCTACTCAAGGGTGGCCAGGTGAAGCCTCCAAAGGCGTGCCAGCTTACACCACGAGGCGCGCGTAACTGTCTGGAACTAGTGTGGCGACTGACGGGCCTAGCAGACGAAACAATAGTGAATAGTCTTCCGCAAACCCGACCCTTCCACAGGCCTCGCCGAAAAAGAAGTCCGGCAGTCAAAGGACTGTTGGTCGGAAGATTGACGAGGACGTGGAACACTGCAAGTACTGGTGCAGCCAATCACACGAGTGCCCCGCTGCTGTCTCGTCGTCCGTCGGAAGAGTCAGTTGGAAAACTGTTTCCTGTTGGTTCCCCCATGGATACAATCGTTGCCGCGCCCTGTCAGCGCACATGCGTCCTGCTTTCAACCAACGCAGACCGGCGCCGTCTACGGTGAAACCCGGCCGCGTATGAAAACTCAGGAGAGCCTACACTCTGCCCTTTTCCG
>NW_027163402.1:0-231 GCF_002600585.1 Cystoisospora suis
AGCGGATAGACGACTTGTACGGGGACGAGTGTTACGCAAGGGAAAATGTGTACTAAATACGTAACTAGAGAGAAAGCCTGATGAAGTGATAAGAAAGTGCTACCATAGCGAACAGAGGGTGAAGAAGTTGGTCTACAAGGTGAAGCAACTTAGTGAACTTTAAGGTTGCATGCAATAAGAGTAAGAAGCGACTAAGTGTAGTAGCTACGGAGTAGAGTGATAGCACATAGT
>NW_027163403.1:0-201 GCF_002600585.1 Cystoisospora suis
GAAAGAGTGAGAGAGAGAAAGAGGAAGAGTTGTCGTAGTCGTTGTCAAAAGTTCATTCATTGATACAGCAGTCATCCTTGTCTTACGAATATGCGATTCGACGGACCCCCCTCACAAAGAAGAAGAAGAAGCTCCTCCTCCTCCTCCTCATTACCACCAAGACCAACCCTAATACTAATACGACTACGACTACTACTACTG
>NW_027163404.1:0-353 GCF_002600585.1 Cystoisospora suis
CAGGAAAGAACAACGTGGTAGCAGACGCGATTAGCCGCAGGCAAGACCTCGTGTGCGTCTTGCAGGGCGGCGCATCTCAACGTGTAGGCGGCCAAACGACCGGCCGAGAGTGGAAAGAGGCCTACACCAAGTGCAAAGGTTTCAGCTCGATCTTGCAGCTCCTGCTGGGGCAGGAGGAGCCCAAAAATGGGCGAGGATCGACGCCTCTACTGTATGAGGGTCGAGAGTACGAGTTTCAAGGCAATTTCCTGTGGGTCAGGAACAAGCCTGGATGGAGAGTTTGCGTGCCCGCAGGTAAGGCACGTCGAGAAGTGTTGCTCCATTTTCATGACCATGTTCTCGCAGGGCACCCG
>NW_027163405.1:0-327 GCF_002600585.1 Cystoisospora suis
ATCACGAAAACGGGAACATGGGTTTCCCCTACACGAAACACGATCCCAGGCCCTCGGGACACTCCCAATGGGTTCCTGGCGTCTTCCCTTGACTTTTAGCCTTCATGAAAAGGCATCAAACTTCTTGGTTTGCTCGTGCCGTACTCCTTTCCCCTCTCTGGTAGGTGTAGGCGATGCGATGGTGATCCGCTGGAGATGCTCAAGTTTCTGGTGGGCTGGATTTGCCTTGTCCGGGGCTATCCTCCTCCGAGTATGCTTCTGCTGTAATGATTCTTGGTGTCCCGAGACTACGCAAAGGCGGCTTCGGCGTCCCGAAGGGGTGAGATC
>NW_027163406.1:0-149 GCF_002600585.1 Cystoisospora suis
GGGGGCAGGAGTGCCGGAACATAAGAAATTGTTCTGGGCACTTGGTTGTTTTGGGGACGACTTAATTAATTGGTATAATTTTTCACTAGGGGACAGAGCCCCCAAAGATTGGGAAGGGTTAAAGTTCGTAATGCGCAAACACTTCGGCG
>NW_027163406.1:647-2041 GCF_002600585.1 Cystoisospora suis
AGAAGCGGCAGCCGATACAATTCCGGTAGCAGGGAGCGTAGTACGGAATTCAGCAGAGAAGAGCGCGGAGGGAAATCAAAGGGTCGAAGCGCGTCGACAGAGTCGGGAGACACACCTGCAGGAGTAGCCGACTTCAACTCAGCCAGACGGCGAAGGACAACCGCTAGGATAGGGGATCTAAGGTGGAGCAAGTCGTGGAAGGAGGAAGCCTCCCCTACGACAGAATCGCGGTGGATACCAACAACGAACAGACCACGGCGGGCGCGAAGGCCATCTCGAAGGAGCGAAGAGACAACTGGGACGCGGAGGTGGATGAGAGAACAGAAGGAAAAGTGGCACAACAAGAAATGTGGCCAGGGGAAAATAGAACGCGAGGTAGTGGGAGTCCAAGGTAGAACTAGGAAAGGGAATCTGGAAAGAGACAATCAGAGCAGTCAGGCAAAGGAAAAGGTCCAGAAAAGAAGCCTAAAAAGTCGGGCCCTAGAAAAACAAGAGAGAAACAGGCGAAGGGGGAGTCGGATAACGACGGGGCGTAGAAAGAAGAAACCGGGACAACATGCAGCCGCCAGGAAGAAGAGCTCAGGAGCTCGGAAAGGAGGCAGTGACGTCGGGATGAACAGGCGGACCACGCGGGTGCCGGTCATGCTCCATCAACAAACGCGCGTCAGCTCCATCTGGTGGAAGTACGCGGACCACGTCGACGTCCGCATGAGTGCCAGGGTGGATGTACGCACACGCGCCGGAAGAAGAAGAGGGCGAAGGGCCATGAGACTCCTCCGAACTATCAGAGCTGACCGGCACAACGCAGGAATCACAAGATACGACCGAAATGCGAGACCGCTTTGTAGGAGAAGAGGCACGAAGTCTACGACGACTCGGAGAAGGCGAACTATAAGCGGCGGTGGAAACGTCGCTAACAGTCGAAGAAAAAGAATCGGAAAGATAAGGAGGACGGGATATTTCAGCATCAAAGAAGGGCGGAGCGTGCACACGCCCCCCAAACAAAGCCAAGAAGGGCTCAGGGCGAAAGTAGTTAGGAGGGATACAATAAGGGCGCGCGACTGCGGAGGAAGCGTGCCCACTACCCGTCAGCATGTGGTAGAGCGTCGACCATCCAGGAGGCCGGTGCTCAACCACGTGCACGCGATAAGACGACTCCAACGGCCACGGACACCCGAAACGCCGCCGGATTCGCGTCAAAGTCAGGAAAAGCTCGAAGAGCGCGGGAGTCTGGGCGTCGGAGTGATACAACTCGAAGGTATATACCTCCCGCTGCAGCAGAAGAAAACCAAAACATTAGAAGGAACAGGACAACATGGGAAGAAAGGAAGAAAAACAGAAGAGCGCGAAAAGCGGACACGAGAAAAGAAAGCCATACCTGGTTGGGGCTCAAG
>NW_027163407.1:0-1832 GCF_002600585.1 Cystoisospora suis
TGATGAACTCACACCTGACAGAATAAACAAACATAAAAATAGATAGATAGATTTAGGATAGATAGATAGATAGATTAAAGATAGATAGATTAAAGATAGATAGATAGATAGATAGGTAGATTAAAGATAGATAGATAGACGTATTGCTGCCTATCTTCTGTGCCTGTTGCTATTCTTGGATACGTCAGGATACATGTAGGCCGAGATGCCGGTTCTGTAGATATTTCAAGAGATGTATATGTATCTCTATATAGATGCGTATCTGATTAAGGTCTTTCCTCTTTTATGTTTGGACTCATTTTATATTCTTGGTATAGCTAGCGTGATTGATCTTGAGAAGTGAGAGAGACAGTGACAGATGGTATACACATACAGTCCTATCTCTTTTTGTGGATGTCTTCTATTGTGTCTCCGTGGCTTGCTGTGGGTATCGGGTGTATATACACCTGCACAGGGATTGATGCTCTGAAGAACTTGAACTTCGAGCGTCTATCATTTTATGAATCTCTCTGCGGTGTCTTTGGCGCACCCATCTCTTGGCGATGGTAAGTCTAACTTCTTTTTTGTCGTCGTCTTTCTTTTGCCGTCTTTCTTTCTTTTTCTTTCTTCTTTCTCCTTTGCGAAGCTTTTAGCTCAGATGTCCTGGGAAAGAAGATTGTCTCGCTCCTCTCTCTTCATTTAGCTGCTTGCCGTGAAATCTTGGATGAGTCCATAATATATACACATATGGAGATAGAGAGAGGCATATACCTACGTAGCTATATAGATAGACATAGATATGTGTGTGAATATAGTGTGTGTATGTATGTATGGAGATCCCAGCAGCTCCTTTATCTTACAGTGGGTATATAGATGTATGTACATGCATGTGTGTCGATTGAAGTCACTTCAATGGTAATGGAGAGAAGCTTCCTCGCACTTGATCTTCTTTTTCGTTTTCGTACGTGAAGGATATGCCTGTATAGACAGGGAGAGATAGAAAGAGAGAGAGGAGAGTGAGGGAGAGAGAGACTTCTTCTTCGTGTGTTTGGCTATGTAGAGAGAGTTGTGCAATGTGTCTCTTTGGCTTTGGGGAATGATCTCTGTTCTTCCCTCCGACGTTATATTTCCATGCATGTATATACAGATATAAATATACATACATATGTATGCATATATCTATCTATGTATAGATGCAGATCCAAATCGTATACGTCTTCCTGCTGAAGTTTTCTTTTTCTTTCTATCTATCTATCTATCACTCATTTCTCTTACTCCTTTTCTACTGTTACTAGGATAATAGGAATGAAAATAGTAGATGTATCATCTGTGGTTTATTTTCCCCCCTGTCTCTTCGCTGAGATGTCTGATAAGGAGTCTGCTGCTTACTTTATCGTCTTCTTCTTTTCAGGAGGATGTAGATCTCTTTCTCCTTCGTTTTTATCTTTTTTCTCTTTCCCATGTGCCTTTCGACCTGCCCAGGTTTCTCCCCGTCAATATCGTCTCTTCTGCAACTACACCCCCTTCTTCTTCTTCTTCGTCTTCTTTAACAGGCGTTCGATTCCCCCCAGAGCATAGGAGACACCGAGTAGGAGAACACGGCAGATCTTATTCTCCCTGTGCTTCTTCTTCTTCTTTATCGCCTTCTCGTAGACAGGTGTCTCTTCTTCCTTTATCGGGCCAGTCTTCTTTGCATCCCCCGACGTATCGGTCTTCTTCACTCGCAGTTTCTCAGACCAAAAGCATGTCTCCTACTCAAGGCAACTATTCTCCCCATCCCTTAACTACAAGAATAGCCACAGTCACAATTCCCTCGCATCTCCGTCAGCAGGAGATGCGAGGGAATTGTGACT
>NW_027163408.1:0-360 GCF_002600585.1 Cystoisospora suis
CTTCCACAGAGCCTCCTGTTCTGATTCCTCCCGTGTTCTTTTCTGAGGGAGAACTAAGCCTTCAAGCCACGGTTTCATAATAACTAGTTTCGAATAGTCTTCATCACTTATGCTTGGTATGGTTACCCCCTCACATTCCCTAAATCCGACCGTTGACCTTTCTTTCTCTTCCTGAGTTAGATGCACTCCCCGGTATGTCTGACTAGTCTCTTCTCTCGGTTTTGAATCTCCCAAAGTTACTTTCCCTGAGTCCTCCCAAATTATAGTTCTCCCGACGGAAAAAGGCCTGTCGTCCTCCGGCAGGTTGGGTAAAGTGACTGATCCTGGTGATGTTTTCAACATCACTCGGCTTCCTCCAGC
>NW_027163409.1:0-204 GCF_002600585.1 Cystoisospora suis
CCTTTTGTGATCACCTTGTTGACCTGGCCGCCGCGCTGGGCCTGATCGTCTCGACTGGATCTTGCAAACGGAGGTTCCACGGTTGCCTCCCAGTAGACTCGTACTCTTGGCGACACTTCGCCATCAAGCAGCTCACTGTAGCTTGCTTGCAAGGGTTGCTGTAGCTGTTCCTGGCCGTAGTTCGGCTCCTGCCTCTGACTAGAG
>NW_027163409.1:813-998 GCF_002600585.1 Cystoisospora suis
TTACGCAGCTTCTGCACTCCGGCTCTGTGGTTGTTGGCGCCGAAGTGCCGCATAAGCGTGTCCTTCAAATCGGCCCATGATTTGGGCCTATCTACCGCCCCCAGGGCTAGTAGAAACCAGTCCGTGATCCTTTCGTCAAAAAATGAGACCGCCACGGTCATCCTATGCTTCTGGGGAACTCGGCG
>NW_027163410.1:0-374 GCF_002600585.1 Cystoisospora suis
ACATACGGATATATACGTACATATGCATATATATCTGTATATACAAATATATCCACCATAGCACATGCATATACACAGAAGATAAGAAAGTATATATTCTACGTAACTGTTTCTGTATAAAGGTCTAGCTAAGATATCTGTATGTGTGTACAGGGAGATGTTCCCTCCTCCTCTCAAGTTGGCGGGAGAGAGAGAAAGCTTCTCATCAACACAAAATACTTCATCCATGCCCCGATCAATACAAGCGGAAAAAGCAGACCTAGACACATTGCATACGAAGGGCGATTCAGTCTATAAACTGACTACATATACATGCATCTGTAGTACGTATAGAAATATGTGTGTGGATATGCAGGTCGATGAGTCTGTGTGTG
>NW_027163411.1:0-225 GCF_002600585.1 Cystoisospora suis
TGTTATAGTTTTAATGTCTTCAGATTGACATAGGGGTAGGCGAAGGTGAAGGCTTGTGGGGGTCGTTCTTTCTCTCTTTCTGAAATATTTCTCAAACTTTCATTGAAGAGCGTGGGAAGAAGGAAGTAGAAAAGAACAAGATTTCAAGCCTGTTTGCGCTTGTGTCACCTTATTATTGTGACCTTGCTGAAAGCATGCGACAAGATAGACTAAGCTATAAGCCAA
>NW_027163412.1:0-387 GCF_002600585.1 Cystoisospora suis
CCGTACGCTGCGTGTTTCTTTCCAAGCTGCGAGTGTCCTCTGTAGGCGCCGTGTTGCGCTCCTTCTGCTTCGGTGTGCCCTGTCGTATTTCCGGCCCCTCGTGGGCATGAAACTTTCAATTCTTTGTTCTTCTCCGACCTCCCGGGGCTTCTGCGCTCCTGTGTCCATCAACTGGGGTTCCGTACCCGTTGCGCGCCACTCCGCCGCTAGTTGGGGCTCACCCAGCAGTTCGCGCTCGCTCACTCTCTGTAGGCATAACACTGCACACGATATGCCACGCACTGTGCTCAGCGCCTCCCTGGGCGTGCCGTCCGTCTGGATGGAAGACGGACGGCACGCCCAGGGAGGCGCTAAGCACAGTGCGTGACATATCGTGTGCAGTGTTAT
>NW_027163413.1:0-170 GCF_002600585.1 Cystoisospora suis
TTCTAAGGTTATACTAGCTGTGTTGGGGCCCTCTCAGATGCTTAGGCTCCTCTAGGAGGCCTAATGCTGCCTACCTAAAATCCACGGACCGTAGTTTCCCCCTCCCCGTCCGTGGGTCAGCTTAACTCCCCGTATATTGGGTCTACGGTTTGGCTAATGGCTGGCCTTTC
>NW_027163413.1:642-1002 GCF_002600585.1 Cystoisospora suis
CACAAGATCACGAAAACGGGGACATGGGTTTCCCCTACACGAAACACGATCCCAGGATCCTGAGGTGCTCCCAGTAGGTTCCTGGTGTCTCCTTTTAGCTTTTAGCCTCCCTCAGGAGGAGTCAAACATCTTGGTTTGCTCACGTCGAAATCCTTTCCTCTTTCCGGGCGGCGTAGGCGATGTGATGGTGATCTGCTCGGGTTGCACGGGGTTCTGGTGAGATGGCATCGCCTTTTCCGGGGCTGTCCCTCTCCTCATATGTTCCTGTTGAGCCCGTGTCTCGATGCTTGGGTCGCCGAATGCGTGATCTGGCCGTTCTTGGCCTCTGGAGACCCTGTTCGATCCGCTTGTCGAGATTGC
>NW_027163414.1:0-394 GCF_002600585.1 Cystoisospora suis
TCGGACCAATGAGTGATTAACTCACATTAGGCACCCCTAGGTGCCGTAATGTACAGGTTCTCACGCAAGGAAAGTTCTCTATGGCACAATCATTCTTCTCTTTTCCACGACACACTCGACACGGGGCTTAGGGCGCCGGCTGGGCGGCGTTCCCGAGGGGAAATGTGGGGTTCTGCGTCCGATTTGGGCGCCGGAAGCAATGCTTCTGCACCTTGGGTGCTGCCAAAACCTTCGTTGGCACGTTCTCTCTCTTTTAAGCGGTGAGAAACCGCCTCGGATTCGCTGGCGACCGCTCGAGGGGTACGGTCGAGCGGCTCGCTGCGGCTGTTAGGGTCCCCTAGGGCCCGTTCTCCTATTTCATACTATCTCCTTTCTTAGTGTTCTTGGCGCATTT
>NW_027163415.1:0-169 GCF_002600585.1 Cystoisospora suis
ACCTCGCACTGTGGTCGAGTTTGGCCGCTTTGGCTTATCACCGGCTGCGCCGCGATGACTTCTCCGCATTTTTCCGCGCTGGTCGCTCGACCCTCAACATCGTCATCTCGGTCCTCCCGACGGTCTCGCGATGCTGCGTTGAGTGCAGATTCGGCGTTGCCCGTAGCTA
>NW_027163415.1:393-1508 GCF_002600585.1 Cystoisospora suis
CGCCATGTTGAAGTCCGAGCGCGACGCCCGCGTGAAGGTACGTCGCCCACTCTTTCTCTCACTTCTCTTTCTCTTAGAAGATCTCACCCTCTTAAGAGAGAAGAGTAGTTTGTTTCGTTCTACCTTTCGTAGAATGCTTCCTTTCTTCTTCGTCTGTCTGTGTGCCCGCCTTCGTGGTGGAACTTCCCCGGATTTCCCCGCTAGTCTGAGCTTCGGCGCTTTGCGCGCTTGGGATCCTTTCCCGGTTGAGGCGGGATTGGATCCTTCCCTGAGCCATCTGTCAAAGACCTTGCCCTGAGATTCCCATGGAACGTCGCCCGCGAATACTCGCCCTTGCTGACAACTTACTCCGTAGCTTGTGTATCCTTTTCTGGTGTGTTCCTCCCGTGTTGCGACGGCGTGCGCGGTGTGCTTTCCACGCGCCCGTGCCTCGTCGCCGCTCACTCCACCACGTTTCCTCTAGTTTCTTCCACTTAGTGGGGTTTTTTTCTTTGAATCTTTTGCTGTGGTCGCTAGTTCGTAGTGTTTCCTTTTCGCGTCTTGCCTTAGAGGGTGTTCCAAATTCGTTTTCCCGTCCTTTGGTCGTTGCGTTCCGTCTCTCGGACCTCGCGGCCGTTAGCAGCCGGTTCGTTTCCTTCCCGTTTGTGTCCGTTTCCTTCCCTTCCTCCACACTTGTACCCCCAGTTAGCCAACTATCTTTGTTAGTTAGTGGTATTTTACTCCTCCATCCCTTTTTGGCTCCCGGAAAGACTCCTGCGAGTCTCTCCACGCTCTGGCTCCTCGGATTTCCCACTTCCCCGTTTGTGTTGCCTTGCTGTGTTTGTGTCAATCTCTTCCCAGAAGGGACTGGAGGCTCGGATTCTCTGGTTTCCCTCAGATTGTGCGTTATCGGCGCGCGTTGTTGCGCCGGTTCTTACGTTATGCCACCCGCAGGTTGCCCTGAGTACGCGCCGCGGGTACAAGGGGCTCACCCTCCACGGCGCCCGCGTGTCCCGAGCGTAAGTCGTTTTACGCTTTCTTCCTTTCCGACAGGCCAGCCTCTTCGTCTCGTTATTTGGTGGTCTTCCTCTGTATCCCCCCTTTTCATCTTTCACGTCCTTGCATCCTTCTCCTTT
>NW_027163416.1:0-662 GCF_002600585.1 Cystoisospora suis
AAAGGAGAAGGATGCAAGGACGTCAAAAATGAAAAGGGGGAATACAGAGGAAGACCACCAAATAAGGAGACGAGGAGGCTGGCCTGTCGGAAAGGAAGAAAGCCTAAAACGACTTACACTCGGGACACGCGGGCGCCGTGGAGAGTGAGCCCCTTGTACCCGCGGCGCTTACTCAGGGCGACCTGTGGGTGGCATAGCGTAAGAACCGGCGCAGCAACGCGCTCCGATAACGCACAATTCGAGGGCAACTAGGGAATCCGAGCCTCCAGTCCCTTCTGGGAAGAGATGACACAAACACAGCAAGGCAACACAAACGGGGAAGTGGGAAATCCGAGGAGCCAGAGCCTGGAGAGACTTGCAGGAGTCTTTCCGGGAGCCAAAAAGGGATGGAGGAGTAACATACCACTAACTGATAAAGATAGGGGGCTAACTGGGGGTACACGTGTGGAGGAAGGGAAGGAAACGGACACAAACGGGAAGGAAACGAACCGGCCGCTAACGGCCGCGAGGTCCGAGAGACGGAACTCAACGACCAAAGGACGGGAAAACAAATTCGGAATACCCTAAGGCAAGACCCGAAAGGGAAACACTACGGACTAGCGACCACAGCAAAAGATTCGAAGAAAAAAATTCCACTAAGTGGAAGAAACTAGAGGAAACGT
>NW_027163417.1:0-331 GCF_002600585.1 Cystoisospora suis
CGGTCTTATACACACCAATGAGAAAGAACGGCGTCAATATCGTCGCTTGTGTCTGTCGAAAAGATAGGATTCTCCATCTGAAGAAGATAGTCCGAAATTTTGGATTCAATGGTGGGAATGGCACTTTCCAACTCCTCGAAGAATCTCTGCGTGTTCGTCTCAGATGAATAGGTAGCGAACTGGATCTGCGTTCTACATACAGACAGAGAGACAGAGAGAGAGACACGGGGGTATGTTGAAGAGAAAGACAGAAGAAAAGAAAAAAAAAAAGCAAAAGAAGAAGAAGAAAAGAGAAGAGAGAGACAGGAAAGACCTGAAGGGGAGAAGAAGA
>NW_027163418.1:0-258 GCF_002600585.1 Cystoisospora suis
GACAGTGCAACCCCCCGTGTCAGGGGGCGGCAGCACGGGCAGAAGCCTTAGCTTAACCCAGCGGAGAAGGAGGACTCTCTCTCACGTCATCGTACAACCCTGGGTCAACTGGGTCCCCGATGATAACATTAGCATGCAATCATTCGCACGTACGTGCAGCTCGAACATAGCGGAATCGTAGAAATCCTCCTTCTCCTCTGGGTTGAGCTAAGGCTTCTGCCCGTGCTGCCGCCCCCTGACACGGGGGGTTCTACTGTC
>NW_027163419.1:0-244 GCF_002600585.1 Cystoisospora suis
TGGTGCTGAATTGCTCTTCCCTTCACTCCCCCTCGTGGCAGCTCTTGGAAAAGCTCTGCATAGCGATCCAACATTGCTCCAACGTCCTCTGCTACTGCCTTTCCTTCTTTCTTTAGCCATTCGCTAGGTAGTTCTCGTATTGGGTACTGCTGCGGCATCCCGCTAAGCATCGCGGTTGCTGTTCCCTTCTCCGCTTGTACTGATTCTATCGATTGCACTCGTTCTGGTACCTCTTCTATCTTTA
>NW_027163420.1:0-195 GCF_002600585.1 Cystoisospora suis
AAAGGTCCCCTTTTGACGAGTGAAGAAAGTTCGATTGACATAGACACAGAGAAACTCCGATTCTCTCTCTTCTTCACTCTCCTCCTCAGCAAAAAGACGTCTCTTCTCTCCTTACTACATGCAGGCTCATCTTCGTGCTAAAAGAGAAGAAAAGCACAGTCTTTCCTGCGTTTCTTCTCCTTCTTTTCTCCTTCT
>NW_027163420.1:645-850 GCF_002600585.1 Cystoisospora suis
CCATATGTCTCATAGAGAATCTCTCGCCTTCTTTCTACATTACAAGCCCCATCTAGATAGCAATGATTCAATTCTTCGCCTTTCTTGACGTCGCGTAGAGTAAAGATCGTTAAAATAGCTCCTTCTCCTCTCTGTCCAGACGTTGAGACAGAACAGTTCGGCTCGCATGAATGATTGAAACAAGAATGGAGTGTATATACACCTC
>NW_027163420.1:1181-1532 GCF_002600585.1 Cystoisospora suis
TTCTTTTCTTGAATATTAGTCTCAGGGGTGTCTTCTTGTTGAAGAAAGACATCTGAAATAGACAATCTTTGAAAGGGACGTAAAGCAGCAGCTAAACTTTCTTCCAGAGAGATACGAGGATAAGATATCATTAACGCCTTCGCTTGAGAAACAATACGCGCGATCACTCGAGCTACGGACTCGATAGGAAGAGGATTTGCTTGGTCTGGAGTGACACTTGAAGTATAGAAATCTGACTTCTCTCTTAATCGACGTAGAGATGAGGGGGGCAAAAGATCCATCCAGCCGCCTACAAGTCGATTGCTGTTGTCTAAGTGACTTCTTCCAGCAACTGCTGAAGAAGAAGAAGAA
>NW_027163421.1:0-323 GCF_002600585.1 Cystoisospora suis
ATTTTGCACGGTTCCCCGCCCGGGATCGGGTGGAAACCGTGGTTTTTCCGGCTCGATTCACCGGCGAGTGAGCTGACCTTCGCAAGCCGCTGCGGCCTCCCGAGGCCCGGGGTGTCGTTCCTGTGCGTACTTCTTTACTCTTTTTGTGCCTATTGTGGCTTAATGGAAAGCAAATGCGTTTTGCTTTTCATTGATACCTATTTTGCATGGAGAGCGTGCGGTTTGCTCTACCGGACTGCTCTCTGTTTTTCTGTGCGCGGCGCCCGTTGTCTTGCGGTTGCCGGCGCATGCAGCTTCCAAAGCGGGAGGATTTCCCGCGTGAA
>NW_027163421.1:760-933 GCF_002600585.1 Cystoisospora suis
GTTCCCGCACTTGGAACGAGTTCTTTGCACAAACATACCGAGTTCCTTACGCACACGGCACATCGCGGACCGCCTGGCCTAGCTCGACGGCTCCGGCCCGCGGGGATTTTGTTTTTGCTTCTGCGTCGGACGCAGACTGTGGGGTTATCCAGGTGCATTAATGTGCATTTGCT
>NW_027163422.1:0-1401 GCF_002600585.1 Cystoisospora suis
AAGTGACCAAGGCCACCGCGAGCGCCACGGACTATGGGAGACAATCAGCCCACACCCAGCCGTGACATCACCCCTTCGGGACGCCGAAGCCGCCTTCGCGTAGTCTCTGGACACCAAGAATCGTTACACATCCGTTTGTGCACCGTACCGTGAAAAAACAGGAAGAACAGCCACTACTCTTCCACTCGCCACGCGCGACACCCACCGACTCCGGTCTCTTCCCTGGGGGCTCCTTCCCTCCAAAACTCCCGACTTTCCCCCTCTTCCTTTTTCTGGCTTCCCTATTTTCTGCTCTTTCTGTCCCTGCCTTGCTCCTTCCAGTGTTCCGGGCCTCTACCTTGCTTGCTTCCTGCCTCCCATCTAACCCCCCTTGCCTGCGCGGCGCCTGCTTCCGTGCTAGCTGGGGTCCCTGGTTTCCTGGTTTGGAGAGGTTTTTGCGCTGTTTCTTGTCTGTCTCGAGCTCGCCTGCTCAGGGTTCCCTTTTGGGGTTTCTGGTGCGTTCTCTTTACGTGGGATCGTGTTGCTGTGCGTTACATCTAGGTGGCTGCCTGCTGGGCTTGCCGGTGTGTCTTGTCTTCGTGTGCTTCTGCTGGTATTGTTGCCTTGTCCCTTTCGTTCACTCTGCATTTTCCTTGATACCAGTCTTTGACAAAGTCGGCTTAGGCTCCTCTAGGAGCCTCCTTTTATCTGTTGTGCCTGGGTTTTGTGGTGTCGGCCTGCGGGGGGCCGTGTGCTGCGCCATGTTGCTTCTTGTCGTGATAGCCGCTAGGCGGGTGTTGAGTTTCCCTATCAGGATTTTCCGTGGTGCTGCTATTGTTTCCTGTTTAGTTGGTGTAAGTTTTGTTTGTCCGCTCCTGTGTAGGCTCCCCTTGGAGCCGTACTATCTCCAGTCTTCTGGGTGGACGGTCTTGTGCCGATCCCTGCCCTGCGGCTGCCGCTGCCTGGTCACCTGGCGTTGGTGCTGGTCGCTGAATGTTTCTTTTTTCTGTGCCTCGGCCGAGTGCGGAATTTTAAAAGTTCCCAAAACTCTCTGGTAAGTCTATGAAAAGCTGAACGGGTTCTGTGCGCGCTCTTTTCGCTGAGGACCGTTCTTTTTTCTCGTGGCTTGGTAGCCACCCGGTGTGGCCGCGCGCGTTGACCCTTTACGCGCAGACGCCGTGTGGTTTCTTCTTCAGGATATCTTTCCCCGCTTGATACGGGGTGGGAATCTTTTCTAAAATTGTAATAGAATGTGAGACAATGGGGAGGAGGCGGAAATGGAGCGAGCCGTTACTGACGGCTGGGACCTCCCAGAACTCCACGATGGTCACTACCCACGCCGGTTAGCTTTCCCTAGCAAGCGTAATTGCCTATCTCACATTCAATTACCTACGCAATGGATAGAGTGGGTCCGAAGAAACA
>NW_027163423.1:0-1071 GCF_002600585.1 Cystoisospora suis
CTCGGCGCCGGAGGGAGGCGGACGTCGAGAAGGGGGAGCAACCTCCCGCGGCCAGAGTGAACGCCACGCGTCCCAGTCAAGGGCAGAGGCCAGACTGCGACCACGAACAGCAACGACAGCACCTGGACGTAAACTACGGTGAGCTACGTTGCGGCGAAGCGACGCCGAGAGTCCAGATCTACTGAGGGCTACCGTGGAGCCCCCGTTCTTGAGGGGCGAGCAAGGTGAACAGACCCAGCCAGGCGGTCAGGTCAACAGGGTGACGGCCAGAGGAGACCAAGGGCCTCCCGAGACAACGGCAGAACCACAGATTAGCCCCAAGGGGCGGAGTTTGGAGTGTCCAAAGTCGCGCACAACCGGAACAAGAGCGCCGAGGGATGTCACGCGCGCCACGAACAAAAGACCAAGCCACCGGCGCGCCTTCAGAGGAAGCACGGCGGGGCGGACAAGGCGTGTGGTCGGTCTCCACGGTGACCGGTCGGGAGCCTATGAATTGCTTCCACTTCGTCAGCGCGTAGACGATGGCGAGCAACTCGCTCTCGTAAGCCGGAAGAAACTGTTCCCGGGGCCCCATCTTTCTTGACTCAAAAGCTACCGGAACTCCGTCCTGTTCCAGGAACCTAAACCCTAAACCCTAAACCCAGACCGAACGGCACAACACGAAATTGAAAAGTTCCGTACCGCGNNNTGATCCTCTTCTGCAATTTCAACTTGATGGTATCCAGCCTGTAAGTCGAGCTTGGAATACCACTTTGCACGACCCAAACGATTGATGAGGTCGTGGATCCGTGGGATTGGGTAGTCGTCCTTGACTGTAATCCCATTCAACGCGCGGTAGTCGATGACCAGGCGCCACGAACCGTCTTTCTTCCCAACGAAAAAGACGGGCGCCGCTATTGGCGACTGTGACGGGGCTATGAAACCCTTGTCCAATAAGTCTTTGAGCTGCTCCTTCAATTCTTGGAGATGTTCGTCGGAGAGGCTGTAGCATTGCTTCGGGTAACTTGGAAGTTGACCCGGCACTGTTGGGATCCTGTGCTTGATCGCCCGGTTCTTCACTCCACCAGGCGG
>NW_027163424.1:0-1112 GCF_002600585.1 Cystoisospora suis
AAGTCTTGTTTTGTAAAAACAAGCAATAGTTAACAATAAAAATGGTCAATGGTGGCGGTCGGAGCCCCGCTCTCGCTCCCGACAATCGCCGGCTACCACGGAGTGTTGCGACTGGCTCTTCTGACAGAGTTTTCAGGCTTTCCACTAGGTAGTTCCAGCACTACAAGAAAAGCCTTTTACTTCGTAACTCATAATATCAGTTAACTGAAAGAACTGACTTAACTTTTCCCTTCTTATCTCGATCTGCTGCCGCGCGGCGTCTCTTGCCGGCCGTCGCGCGGCACTCCGCGCCGCCGGCGTGTCGCAACACTCTGCCTGCTCGGCAGGCCCAGCGCCTTCCCGCGGTTGCTACGACCGCAGGCGTCACACGTCTCTTACTTAGCGGACAATACTTGTGCGTGTCCCTTGCTGTTCTCTAGATAGTGCCGCGCACCGTAGCGTACTAAAGCACCGGCTGCATCGGAATGGGGTGCGCGGTCGCTACTGGCGGGCACATCATCCAGCCCCTGCTAGAGCCAACGACGTCCTCATTGTGCAGGTCCCGACAAACCTCGGGCCTCTTCCAGCGCCCGCGAACGCGAACGGCGGTTGGCCGTCCATCGAAAGCCATAGGGCGCGACGGTATCAGAGCCTTGTCGGGGCTCGTCCTGTGCTCGCAGCTGGTTGCCTTCAGGTGCCCTGCGACCACTTGCGGGAGGATTCCAACTCACTATACCACGAGTACTAACTACCTGGTCTCCTGCCAACGCCGTTCTTCCCTTTCTAGGCGGAAGTTGCGCGGGGGGAGACAAGCGACAGTTCACGATCCGTCCCCGAGCCGCTACCGGGGCTCACCGCAGCTGCTGCCGCACGACCGGTCTCGTTGTCGGGGCCAAACGCGCGGCCGGCAGGCGTCATCCGCGGGAACGGCCACCGAGAGTTCGGTTCCTCAGGCAGATTTAGTAACTTTAGCTGATCTCTAGTGATCTGTTTCTTTGCCCTCGTGCAGACGTCCCGCAGTCTGTAAGTCTTGTCGTTACCGAGTCTCTCGACCACAACCAAGTGTCAGGATTTTACAATCCTGCCCTGATCGTCATCAAATAATGCCTTATTTTTAGGAATGACGATCGCTG
>NW_027163425.1:0-311 GCF_002600585.1 Cystoisospora suis
AAGATGAGGAGACAACGGGATAAGCAACCGTTCAAGGTGGATTTAGAGGGCACCTCGCCTACGCCGACACCAAATCCCAGACATACCAACTGAAGCAAGCAATCCGGCGCGGGCGCAAGGCGCGGCAAAGCA
This sequence comes from Cystoisospora suis, assembly GCF_002600585.1. NCBI lineage: Eukaryota > Apicomplexa > Conoidasida > Eucoccidiorida > Sarcocystidae > Cystoisospora > Cystoisospora suis. Next base: position 133 of record NW_027163425.1, read on the forward strand.
GACGACAACGCGCAATTTCAAGTCGCAGAAGCAAAAGGTTTGGATCGTTCGGCACCGCACAAAAATCCAGGGCCGGTTTAGAAAGGGCCGGCGAGCGACAGCGGGCGATCTACTGTAAGTCGTGTGGCAATTTCTGTGTTACCCGCGTGTTCTATTGTGCAAGCGCGGCGGTGGATTAG
>NW_027163426.1:0-255 GCF_002600585.1 Cystoisospora suis
GAATCAGTTGGGACAGAAGCAAAAGTGATCTTTTCTTTCCCCCTTTTTTCTAGTTTTCGAGCTAAGTGAGGAGTGCGTTGTGAGAGGTTCATTAGATGTTTGCTTTTCTTCGAGATCGTAAACCCCTTGAGGAGGGGAGACCAGTGAGCTGTGAATCGTTCTGAGAGGAACTCCAGGGTGGAACGAGCCAGAAGACTTAAGTGAATAGATCTGGTCGCTCTAAGTGTCCCGAACCGACTGTGTTGACGGAGGATA
>NW_027163427.1:0-286 GCF_002600585.1 Cystoisospora suis
AAAGTTAGATAGGTTAAAGATAGATAGATAGATAGATTATAGATAGATAGATTATAGAAAGATTAAAGATAGATTGAAGATAGATTAAAGATAGATAGATAGATAAGGGTTAGGGTGATGGTGGATCTATCTATCTATCTCTCTTTAATTTATTTCCTTTCAGTCTCTTTATCTATCTTTAATCGATCTATCCTTAATCTTTCTGCCTGTTTCTCTTTAGTCTTTTTATTTGTTGTCTATTTCTCTGTCTATCCTTCATAAAGTGGGAGGTGTCGTAGGTGTCGAT
>NW_027163428.1:0-276 GCF_002600585.1 Cystoisospora suis
CTCGTACGGAGCTGAAACCTAGCGCAATCGACTCCCCTCGATTTCCTTTAACTCCTAGAAGTCGTGGGAGGTCCCCACGGGCTCCCTAGGCTGCGCTAGCCTCTTGCACATGTTGCCGGTGATCTTGAGATTTCTAAAAAAAAGACGTGCAGCACTTCCCCCCTGTCGACGCGTTCTCCTGAGCTTTCTAGCCTTCCTATTGGACTCCTTTAGGTCGCGTAGAGCTTATTAGCCTTCCCTAGAAGGCCTAGAAGCTTTCTGATGCCGCTGGGGCTT
>NW_027163429.1:0-457 GCF_002600585.1 Cystoisospora suis
CGGTGAGAGCTTGCTGTCGAGGGGAGTGTGGACCAAGAGGGGAGTTCAGTTCGTTTCCTTTGCGAATGTAGATATATGGTAGAATGGATTCCTTTGAATGAAAAGTGACATTTATGGAGGTTTACCTTTCCATTTGATCAGGTTCACGGGTGTGGTGCGGGATGACTTGGGATGTTCATTCCCACGCGTCTGCCGACTGGGATCTTGGGTGACAGGACCAACCTTCCCGACACTGGGTGATGTGTGCGGGAGCTGGGGTGTGGTTTTGACCTATCGACGGGAGTTCAGTTCGAGGTTTCCGACGCTCGGTGATGCGTTCGGAGGTTGACCTCGCGTCTGAACTCCGAGGAGCGTGTTCGGTTCGACTTTCTCGACGGTTGGAGATGCGTTCGGGAGTCGACCGGACCTCGGAACTTCGCCGCCGGAGTGGGCGTTAGGCTTCCCGGCGCTTGGGGAT
>NW_027163430.1:0-610 GCF_002600585.1 Cystoisospora suis
CTTATATACGGAGAACTATGAAGAGATCATTGAAAGGGATGATAGGCACATAATGAATGAATGAAGAGGGCTGGTTGTAGTAGGAGATCCTTTCACTCCCTCTCTCTGTCTCCATCCAGCAGGTAACCTCGATCTGTCTCAATTGGTACTACAGCATTTGTATCTATAGAATAGAATTCAGTCGTGAAGCAGAAGAAGAAATGCTTCTCTTTATCTTCTATTGATCGTACTTTCTCATTCAGGACAGTTATATACCCATGGGAGAAGCAACGCTTGCACAGGGATGTATGCTTTTCTACTTCGTTCCTTGCTCTGTATGGATCTCTCTATCTGTCTCCGTATTCACGGATGTATTGGGTAGCTGTTGACTTCTCAAGGATTCTCGATCATCTTCTCTCTCCTTTCTCGGTAGAAAACCTGTATATACATACATAATGCTGATATATATACACTTCAAGACAGGTTAGATATACAGGTATGGAGTAGAAAAGAAAGAAAGAGGGGGTGAGCTGCCGTCGAGGTATGGTGTATGTACAGCTCTCACAGTGATAGCCCCCAGTAAGCAAGAGAAAGGGGGGGTACTTGTCACATAGAGAGAGAGAGAAAGAAG
>NW_027163430.1:866-2710 GCF_002600585.1 Cystoisospora suis
TCTTTCTTTCTCTGTCTCGTCTCTCTATCATTCTTTCTCTGTTCGCCTGTCTTTCTTTTTCTTTCCTCCCTTTCTGCCCCTCGAGTGTTATTTGTCGAGTTGAGAAAGAACTTGAGGAGAAAAAGGAAGCAAAAGAGAAGTAGTCATTCTCCTCTGTTTGATCGGTGCCAGCCAATCATAGCCAAGAAAAAGAAACACACGCAAAGAAAAGAAGAGAAAAGAAAAGAAGACAAGAAGTCACTTGACAATGAGGAGTCGAGAAGCAAGCTCTCAAGATCCCTTTGACCGATGGTCCCTCTGATTAGCCTCTTCATGACGGCCTTTCACGCACACTCTTCAATCGCGTGAGAAGCTCCAAAAGAAAGAAAGAAAAAAGACACAGACAGGCAAGAACAACGAAGGAATAGAAAGAAAAGAAATTCCTCCCTCGCCATACAGAGAAGGGACAGAGATAGATAGATAGATAGATCGATAGATTAGCAGAGATAGCGGGTCGACAAAGGGAAAGATAGATCGAAGAGAGGTGGATGGATAGATATATAGATTGCAGATACATGGATAGATGAACGATGGCAAGTATAAGACGAGAGAGAGAGAGAAGGCTTTATGTATTCATTTTCTTATTTGGAAGAAACAGAAGGCGCTCTTTTGTCGTGAGAGAAGAACACCTTCTCTCTCCTTTTCTTCAAGACTCTCTCTCCCCCACCCCCTCGTCTTCACCCCTCCCTGATTAGCTGGCATGTATTAGTGTCTGTTTCATTTCTTCTCCGATGCGACAGGAAAAGAAGATGAAGAGGTCGATCAAAACACTCCTGGGTTCTCTATGTAGCCAAGAGGAAAGAAGAATGAAAGAAAGAAGGGCATATGCAAAACACTGCAAGAGAAGTTAAATAGATAGGTAGATACATCTTTCTCATATTTGAAAGAAGAAAGAAGGTCGGATAGCTTGACAAATAGATACACCGATCGATTGATTGATCAATCTATAGAGAGCTATAGAGATGCTCCCTCCTCTTTTCTTCCCCCTAGCAAGAGCATCTTCTTCTCCTTCTGTTTTCGTGAAAGATCTTCAGAGCCTTCACTTGCCTATGTTCTTATCTCATTCCATCGCTCCTTCTCGCTCGAAGAATCTTCTCTTCTTCCCTTCCAACAAAGCCCTATATATATATATATACCGCATGCATAGATGCATATGTACGTATCATATAGAGAGAGATACAGATCTGTATATATATATATATATATATGCATATAGATATATCATATGTAGTTGATCATATGTGTAGATACCATACATCTACAAGTATATACTCGTACAGATGATAGAAAGGCACCTTATCCCTAGTAGCCATGGACAAGGAACTAACAGATCTAGATAGAAATACATACACACTTACTTACATGATAGAAACATAGGTATCTTATCGGGGATAGATAGATCGACAGATGCAGGCTTCGTATAGTAGCGGAAGCTATATAGACAGCTAGATAGATAGATAGAGGGGCATGAACGTGTATGGCCTGCTAGAGACGGGACAGAGAGATCTTTGTTTCTATCACTTTCTTCTTCGGACGCAAAAGAAAGATGCGTTTCTACTACACACGACTCTACATACATCTTACCAAAGACCTTTCTTCTTGACTCGACTCTCCCAACNNTACCAAAGACCTTTCTTCTTGACAACTCCTCTTCCTACTGATTTCGCCTTTTCTACATCTTTCTCTTCTAGAGATCGCCTTCTCAAGATAGTTCCAAAAGGACACAAAAGAAAAGCAACTTCAATGACTATGACGATCATGATGAAGATCTTCTTCTCGCCTTCCCCCCCCCCCCTCCCCTTTCT
>NW_027163431.1:0-1718 GCF_002600585.1 Cystoisospora suis
GAAGAATCTGCTTGCCTGGGACGTCTACCTGTAAAATAATTGTGCAGTCTTAGGTGACGAAAAGCCGCTCCAGTCACGAGTGAGACCTGCCGAAGCGCCTCTTCTCTGCCAACTCGCGCCTTCAGCTTCCCCTAGGAAGCATAATACACCCTAAACCGCTTTATTACCTACGTAATGGATAGAGTGGGTCCGAAGAAACACCCCCAATTACGGGAAGGCGGGGAATGGCCCTTCCCCGAAGGCCTCGAATGAATCGAGTGAAGCAAAAGGGAGGGACAGGACCTTCGAGAGTACGCTGCCCGGCTATGGATGCTTCACCATGGTCCCCTAAGTTCTACCTAGAAACTGACTTCCCTTGCTGCAGGAACGGTTGTCCGCCGCTTGAGATCCCGAAGGCGCTCCTTCTTTGCGCGACTACCCGGACGACCGTCCAACTACTTAACACGGTGATAAGTTCGGAATTCTCAGTGACATTCACGTTCTTCCCTTGTCCGCTCACACTGCTTCACCAAAGGCCACACAGGCCAAAGTGCTCCACACAGGAATGCTAACAGCGACGGCCACACAGGCTCGCGTCGCTACCGCGAACTTCGCGAAGACACTTGTTTGGCGGCCCTAGCCGTCACAAAATATTCCACACAGGTAAATAAAGTCCTTTTATGCCCTCTTAAGTAGAAAAGAATCACAATTCTCACAATTCCACACAATCTTTCTTCTCCCCCGTGCCCCATTGGCTTGTTCGTCCGTTGCTTCGGCTGTCGCCTCCGGTGGTGGGTGGCGGCCTACCACTCCCGGTGGTGTGTGCGGTCCGGCTACCCGACCAGTGTCCGTCGGCGGACCGGGCCGGGCCGCTCCCGGCTTCCGTTCCGACCTTGTGTGGCTAGCTGTAGCTTAGTCGCTCTAGCTCTTAGTATTTCTCTGTGCATGCGACTATAAGCTATAGTGCTCGGTCACTTAGCTGTAGCATTTAGTCGTCTATTTAACCATCACTGCATGCGCTAGCGCTGTTTCACCCTTTCTGTACTACTGTAGCAACTTCACCCATGTCCTCTGTCATACTTCTACACATTATTTTAGCGTCTACTAAGTAACTTAGGCTACCATTATCGTTTACACACTACTGCTTTATAGCAACACTCTGTTCACCACGTTTCCGTCTACTTTCCATCAGTGGTCACTTCTGCGGTCTCCCTTGCATGCACGCTTCACATATACACACTTCACTTTGTGCACTAGTCTTTCACCATAGCACTAGCTCTCTCCTCCCTTGACTCTTGTTCCTTCCTGTTCTTCTTTTCTCTCTCAGGCTATACTCTACTTTCACTCTTTGCGCACTTAGTTCTCCTGCATCTCCCTTTAGGCTGCCCTAGCAGCCCCATTACTTTGTTTACGCCTCTCCTTGTAGTACGTGCTTCTGGATCTCCTTTCATGCACCTACTACGCGTAGTACTTGTCCCACGGAAGTTCTCTGTCCTCTCAGAGGTGAAACCTCCGACACTACCGGACCGATACTGTCTGTCAAGAACGAACGTAAGTTGCGCATCCACGCGCTGCTGTTCACTCGGTCTCCACTCTGACGTGAATTCTCATCCCTTGGTTTTCTCAGAGGTACAAGGGTTGCGTTTGACAACGCGGGCTCTCGCCAACGCCGGCGCTACTGCTGATGGCGCTCGACGGAAACGCCTCTGGTTTTCTGGTTTCCAGAGACACTGTCCTGC
>NW_027163432.1:0-248 GCF_002600585.1 Cystoisospora suis
TCGTTCTGAGTCCATGATCCATTCGATCTCTCATTCTTGTCATATTCCCATCCAGGCATCACTGGCGCTTCCACCCATTGTCCTTGGGACTCCTTGACCAGTCGAACAAACTCTGGCACCATCCCTGCTTTCTGTAACAGATCGAAACCCACTAAGATATCATACCCAACACAGGCTATTAGAAAGTCATGAAAAAGTATTAGTTCCTTCGATACGTTCTTGATCCGTGCGGTTCCGAAGTGATCTAT
>NW_027163433.1:0-265 GCF_002600585.1 Cystoisospora suis
GTCTCGTGTCCTGGTTTGTGGTTTTCGTGTTCCGGGCGGTCTGTTTCATTGTGATGCCCCCTCTGATGACTGACTGTGCCTTCAGCCCGCGTCCTTCGCCCTGGGGTTGTCTCGGCGACCGCTCCCTATCCCCGTCGTCGCCGACAGGTCGTCCAAGCCCAGTTCCACGAGATTCGTTGCCTTCGAGTTGGTGGTTTTGGACCTGCTGGGGTAAGTCTTCACTATCTGCTTGTTCCGCGTGGCTTCTGGGTGTGCTCTGCTCACC
>NW_027163434.1:0-5158 GCF_002600585.1 Cystoisospora suis
ATCTATCTATCTATCTTCTTGTCACGCCACTAGGCGACTGTAGAAAAGCTGAGATGACAACTCCTTCAAACACACTCGAAGAGTCCAAGAACTCTTTTTCCTAGCCACCTCACCAGGCATGACAGCATGCTGTAAGAAGAAAGACTCTCAGCTATCCACCTTATTTATTCTCCTCCCCCGCTCCTACGAAGAGGTGTGTGTGCGTGAGGGGCCTTCAAACCTACAGACTAACCCTTTCACTCTCTCATGCCTATCCTTTCTCGATAGATATACATAGCGTTTCACACGCGGATGTTTTCTCCGGTGACTCCTTTTATCAAACTCCTTCTCTCTACAAAAGACTCTTCTTGCTGCTTCTCCTTCTTCTCCCCCACTTTCCTTCTTTCTCACATCTATACCTGGATAGACAACACGCGAGGTGACGAGGACCGATCGCACGTTGACAGTAATGAGATCATCGAGTGTTTTCAAATCGAGCTCGTTATAGTACTGAAGGGACGGGCATACACACATACACCAGACAGCCAGTCATGAAGATTTCCTTCAAACAAGAAGAGAGAGAATCGATGCTGTACAAGATCTCAACCTTCTCACAGCTCGTTTAAGTGCCGTATGTACACATGTGTATACAGATATCTTTCAGAGAGAGTGGACTGATGTGAAGAAGAGAAAACAATCTTAAGGCAGGACATTCACATCTGTTGAGAACCTTGTAGAAGTCGTGTATCTACCTCACAACTGTGGACTCCGACAGATGTGTATATATACACATATATGTGTACATGTATAGACACATATATCTATAGATACGCGATATACTTTTCAATCCTGTTTTCTTCTATACACACCGTCAGTTGTTGAGCTGTGAACTCATCTATTCACATGCGTAGTGAGAGAAATAGCTTAGACGAATCACATGCATATCGCGGAGAAGAATAGAGTCATTCATGGATGCTTCTCTCTCTAGGGTTCGAGCTTTCTATGTAATGGAGCCTTCTTCCATCTACTCTTTGAAAGAGAAGGTCGACTGCATGCATGCAACTCGAAAAGAGAAACACAAAAGAATGCCCATGGGTTATCTCACTCCTCCATCTTCAGGTACTCTCGGAGCTAACTAAGAGGAAAGAAGAATTCGAGACAGACAGGTATGTTGAACTACTCCTTCGTGTCTGGAACAAGACCAAGAATCTCCGGCAACTTTGGAGCGTAACCCTCTCTTTGTATACGTACGAAGAAGGACTCTACACATACATACAGATATACGTAGTAGACAGCAGACAGATAGATCAATCGATACAAAGACAGATAGATAGATACATATAGGTAGGTATACATAGATATATATGCAAATCGACGAATCCAGATAGCGAGATCTAGTCCATATGTATACATAGGCCTATTCTGCGAGACGAGTTTAAGCCAGTTATACTTCGCAGCCGAATCATGAATGATGCTGTGCCAAGAAGCAGAAGAAAAACCCAATTAGAGATCTTCCCGATTGAGCGGAGTTCGGCCTAGGTTCCTTGTTGGTCTTTACCATTGCATGCGGATAGGAAAGTCCGACATTATTGATAAGAACACCAACATCGATGTTCTTCAAAGCGGTCTCGATTGTCTTGTAGAGCTCCTCAGTTGTGCCTTGTGAAAAGTCAACGGCGAGGGTCTTGACGGTGCAGCCAGGGAACGTAGCTCGGAGCTACAAAAAGAAGAAAACAGAAATACAGAGAGAAGTAGATAGATAGATTTAAGATAGATTGATTAAAGATAGATAGATAGATAGGATAGAGATAGAAAAGAGAGACAGAGAGAAGAGAAAGAAAACAGAAAGGACAATAAAGGAAGACGAAGGGTGCTCTGAAGTTTGACGAGTTGCATCACTCTCGAAAGCCAGCTTGCTTACATGCTCTCCCTCGTCTAAGACAATCGAACTAGATAGCAACTAGATGATCGTCTCTGCTAGGATTCTTCCCGCTCACAAGGGGGAATGAAATTGAGCTTAAATGAATGAGTGATGAGCGGGTGGAGGCGGGTGCTTAAACAGCAGGGACGAGAAAGAGACAGCGACCTTTCTATACATCTTCACGCAGTAGACCTAGAAGTCGAGGTGAGGTATATACCTCTACCTACGGGACTGCGCATAGGAAAGAAAGAAGGTGTGAAACTCACATAGACAGAGAAGACATCTGCAAAACACAGAACACCCATCTCGAATGCTCTGACACCTAATTATCTTTCTTTGATCTATGTATTTATCTTCAATCTATTGAGGTGCATGTACCAGTATACAGACCAGCTAGTGGCTTTCTTGAACTCTTACTTCCTCTGCGACTTGTTGAAGACGATCAGGAGATCTGGAAATGAGGAAGATTTTCATCCCTTTGCTCGCCATCTCAAAAGCTAAGGCCTTTCCTATTCCATCTGTCGCTCCTGTAACTACACCCCACTCTCCGTATGCCGTCAGGCGCTTTCTTCTTCCGAAGACCAGCATCTAGAGAAAAGTAGAACTCACACGAATGCTCTAAACAGAACAATGGAGAAGAAGATCAACTAGAAGGAAAGGAACAAGACGACAGGTTGCGTCAGGTTCGAAAGAAATGAGAGGAAAAAATGGGGGGAAGAGAGATCTAGCGTAGGTGTTCTTCACCTGTAAGAGATCTTATTCTCATGATGACTTCCCACATCTTAGATCTTTCTGTAGGGGGGAGTGAAAGAAACTTGGCCCGTATAAATAGAGGGCAAAAAAGAAGGCCTTCTATTCATTCAAACATAGAGCGACGCACGAATACATGAACATATGTGTATGTATATCTACATATATATAGGCAGGTGCATGCGTATGTGAACTTGTATATATATCTAAATGTATTCATGTGCGAACATCTATCTACAGCTTGATCCTGAACTGTCTAAGTAGATATATATATGTATGTCTCTACTTTACCATATAGCTAGGACGGTTTCTCTGTCTTCCTGCAGATGTGTATGTATGTACACACAAAGACGTCGAAGGACGACACGATTTGCTGTGGTACTCAGTCATAACAGTATAAGAGAAGATGAAAGAATGAAGAGAAGATACGAAGGATATAAATCGCCTGGGGACATGGAAACGACAGATGAGAGAGAACCGCTTTTCTCTGTCTCCATACTGCTCTTCTAAATGGGTAGAAGTTCACGGCCTTTCTTCTCCTACGTTGTCGACCTTCCATCCCCCTCTCGAAGCTTCAACGACCCTAGGAGAGGGGAGAGACTACGTTATAATCTGATGAGGAGAAGAGCATTCAAGGAGAAGATAAGAAGAAGAACCGTCTTGGATTGAAGATCTCTGGAGAATGAAAAGATCTCAAACATACCTTAAGAAATCTCGAGAGAAGACATAGAGAACATCGGAGAAGTAAAAGAAGACCGAGGCCGGTCGTAAGGAACTGGAAACCGGGGCATTGGCCCACAACACTCTGCAGTCTCGAGTTTAAGAACTTGAAAGACTCACACCAGGGAAAGGCTCCCATCTTGCTGTCTTAAGAATGACTGGAAAAGGACAAGAAAGGAAACGGATGAACACTCAACAAGAACGAAAAGAATTGGGGGGAAAGACAAAGAAGATTTCTCTCTCTTTCACTAAGAAAGGAGCAAAGGAGAATGACCTCTTGAGACAGGCTGGGGAGGAAGAGATGAGTGCAACAAGTTCAAAGTCTGTCGATGGTAGGATTACGAACAAGGAAGAACGACGCCTGGATGGACGGAAAGATTTCGCTTTGCTGAAATGTTGAGAGGTCACAGAAAGAGGTTTGAGAGAAGAAACTGCAAAAGCAAGGAAAGATGGGTGAAAAGATGAAAAAAGAGATAAAGAGACATAACCAGCGCGAGAAAGAGAGGGGAGACGATGAAGGTCGTAGAAGCGCGCACTTGCACCACTATGGCCGAACGGATGAGAATCTCTGCGCAGGAGGACAACGAAAAGAACTCCACGAAAGAAGAAGAGAAGAAAAACAGTGAAATCGACTACCCAAGAAAAGAAGGCGCCGGTGTGCAAAGAAAGAAAGAGACAGAAAGCGTCTCTTCATTAAGCAGTCTCTTTGTCGGAGATCCGTGTGTGTGTGTATGGCGTGCTTACGGAGACAACTGTGGCAAAAAAAGAGAAGTGGAGAGATACTTCTGGCTTCGGACTTTCAATATCATAAATGAACACATGCAGAGTAAAAGAAAGGAACGAATTCTCTTTCTATTAAGCAGCGGCCATCTCGGTGGTTGATTCGAAGAGATAAGCTGAAGAAGTGGTGAGCTTTTTTGTTGTCGAAACAACACACGGACAAGACAGCGAAGGGAAGACGAGCACAATATGGAGACGGGGCAAGGCCGCGGAGAGGTGGAAAGGATAGGAGAGGAAAGAGGTGGGCAGCTAAGCTGTTCAGATCTTGTATTGAAAGCAAAGCTGGAAGCAATGAAAGAAAAGAGAAAGAGGACTGCAATTTTTTCTGAATAAAAGAACGAAAAAGGCTTTTTCGTATTTCGATTGTTCCCTACACACAAGTTGTGTCTATCGACATCACATGTATCGGCCTGAATAAGGAAATGATGCCGGCAAACGTCGTCGGAAAAATCCTGAAGTTCGTTCTTTTCTTCTGTAGCTGTGAGCCCCAGGACCTTACGGGATCTTTCTCTAACACACACAGCGTTCAAATGCACTCATCTTCTCATCGTGTTTACCAGTACTGCAGTGGAGTGGACTTGGATGGGTGCCTGACCAATCTTACTTTTAAGGGGGAGGAAATTTCGCTTACACACCGAACCCAGCTCGATCTCTCTCGCCTGTGCACCTTTCTGCATATTTTGAGCTAGGTTGAAACCATCTGACGGACTGGCACAGACACTGCTCTGGCAAGGGTCTCCTTTACTTGACAAAATAGAGAGATTCGTAGTTCAGAGTCGGCGAAAGATCGTCAGAGAGTCAAGAAAGCAAGAGCTACATGGGAGAATCGTTACGATCTACTGCTATATGATTCATACTCGAGTATTCACGGAGTGAACGGCTGTGTGTGACGGGAGAACCCTCATACACGTCAGGTTTCATGTATCCTTCTGTCTCTTTCCCGGGGTTCTCCGGACATGTTTGCATTTTCCTGCCGTGTTCTTTCCTCCTCTCTTCTCTATCTTTCCT
>NW_027163435.1:0-379 GCF_002600585.1 Cystoisospora suis
ATCTTCATTTGCTTCCTCTCATTCACCCATCTATCCACACACACGACACATATTTATCTATCTCTCTCTCTACATACATATACATACATACATTTATATATATATATATATATATATATATACGCGTTATAGTCTTTGACTGTAATATGTACATATATACCTGTATACATATATATATATATATATATGTGTATATATATATGTCTATTCCCTGTGTACGCAGTATGTCTATGTATGTATATATGACTAGGACTAGTGGTAAACGATTTGGATTGTCTGTTTAGGCAGAAAGAGATGACTAGAGAGAGAGAGAGCTATGAAGGGATGAAGACGAATTGGACTATGAAGTAAAAGAGAGAGAAACACTTCGAAGAGAGAT
>NW_027163436.1:0-3181 GCF_002600585.1 Cystoisospora suis
ACAGAGGAGTCCTAGAGAACGGGTGAAACAGCCGCGCGATAGCAGCGGGCTCCACCACACCCTCCCCGCGGTCCCGGACCGGTGCCGCCAGTCTTTCTTCTTCCAGGGACGACACCGAAATTCTGCTTACGTCCGCTTCACNNNACGAGACGACGTCTCCACACCCACGAGAGGTTAGCGCCCCCGCGTGTGGTAGGGCATCGTCCGCCCAGATGCATGCTAAGACCCACCGTCATTTCTGAGCTGCTCCGTTTTCCTGAAACTGATGTGTTCCGGCTCGACAAACGATGGACTGCCACGTCATCGCGATGCTGCGAATCGAGCGAGAGAGTTAGCAAATCACGATCCAGCGATGTCACTGGTAGGCTGCTTCATGAGAAGCTGTCCGCGATGACACAGCCAGAGAATTCTTGCATGCTCGCCAAGCGACACTAGACGGATGTGATGTTGCGTTGGGCCGGGAAAGGCTCGTTCGGTAGTCACAGTTCGCGGTACCGTCCGTTTCGCTGTTTTCTGTCCCAGTCAGAGAAGCCTTGTTATCAGTCCGACGCAGGCGAACTGTCAGCCGGAGTTGGCCCGTTATGCTCTCATTTCAGCCGAGAGCCCTACGCTGCATCTGTAGCATCACTCACTTCGGTCTTCCCCGAACATCACTTCCCAGCAGTACCATATACGGGCACCTCCAGCCGGAGAAGTCAATTCTGATACCTCCACAGCTCGAACTCATCTTCGCCATCTCCGTCTTGAAGTTCGGCGTGAAGGAGTGTGCAATCCCCAAGCCCTTATTGGCACGCTAGTCTCGTCTATGAAGCTGTGGTGTGTTCTCGCAGCAGCGCTGTTGGACGCCGCGACGGTTTGTGCTGGCCAGTTTGCTGAATCGGATGTTAAGCGTGCTACTGTGTCGCCTCAGAAGTTGTCAATGAAAGACAGACGCGGCAAGAACTGTTGCTGTTGTTCAGCCCCGTTTTTTGTCTCAACCCATCTTTCGAGGGTTCCTATCCATTTCTTCTTGAAGGTGGTGGAAAAAGCTCTCGGGCTGAGTATAACATATGGAGGGTCTTGGGGGAGCTACAGTGTCGCATTCTCCCGTCCCGGCGAATACTCTGGGAAAAGTCGGGTCGCTACATACTGAGCACTACTGAATTCGAAGCATCGCTAGCCATGGATGCACTCGCGAAAGGAGGATCTGCTCACCTCGCATGATCTCCTACAAAAGGACTCGGGCGAGAGTAGTGCTCACTCCCGGGCTTGGTGCGGAAAGGCCACAGTGCTTGTTAACCAAGTTCTGCAAGGTCCGACCGTGCGTCCTCGGAAACTTTAGTATACCAGGGATTCCCCGGCGCGCTCTGCCATGAAGCTCAGCTCTGCAGCCTACTGTCCTACCTATAGCAGCGGGCGGACGGAGGTGGGAGGACTGCCGAACAGTGCACCTCGGCGGCAGTAGTGTGGGTCGCCATTGCTCTCGATGAGCGGCTCTATTTGCCCGTACGCACTGCGCTTCCGTTGATGACCTCCGTCTGTGTGCAAGCTTGGCCACGAGAAAAAAGTGAGGTCCAAAATGGGGTGCGAGCAAACGATGTCTGCCCCTCCCAGGCCGGAACAGATGCGTATGTTGGTTAGAGAAGACATCTCCAGGAGACCCTTTGACAGCGACTCCAGCTGGAAATGGCGGCTAAGGCGAAGACCGCGAGAAGGACTATTACACGCTAAGAGGAAAGGAATGTTTTCTGGGGCATCGCTTTCCGCACCGGTCGACGGCGTAGTTTCGCGTCTTTTGTTCGGGTTATATACTGTGGGCTTCCTCAGTTTCTTAATAGGTCTTTTTTTCTATCCGTCTTCCTTTCCATCGTCTTCGCGGCCATGCTCGGTGTTGCGTTTCGCACCAGCAGCTGTGCGCGTGGGGTTCGGCGTGCTCCTGGCTGTCGAGGCTTCTCTGAATCTTCATCCCTCAGTTCCGGACTACGTGCTTTCCGCCGTTCGAGACCGCTTGATGGTGGATCACGAACAGCTTGTCCCGCAGCAGGTTAGGACTTCACGCCACCCCGGAAATTCGATTGTATATATATATATGAATTTATCTAGTGGAGCAGGCCACTCGCCTCCTGTGACAAACCATGCACGCGTCTTCTCTTGGACTCTCCCCCCAGTGAAAGAGCGTTTTGTAAGGCACACTACACACACTCACACACACAGTGTGTAGGCTGCCGATGGGCGTTCTTTTTTCAGTGCACAGCGTAACAGCCCCCCCCTCTCTGAATCGTCCCGCGCGTTGGCTTGAGCAGGTTTGTGTTACGGCCTTCGTATCAGGTCCCAGTTGCTCGCGACTGTCCTTTTTTTGTACGGGGCATTGTCATAGCAGTAAACAGACACAGCAGGACTCCGTGTGTTGCCTAGCATGTAGTTAGAATCTGGCAAGAGCTCTACCGGTATACGGCCACGCGCATTTAGTTGTAGCCCTGTCCGCATCTTTTGTGGATGTAATGCCACCATTTAAGAATCCGTCTGACCCGTAAGTCCGCAGAGAAGACAGCGATTCGTGAGCAGAGGCGATTCGAGGGCCCTTCCTAACCAAAAACCTCGTGCTGTTCAGGGTTCTCGATGATGTGGACTGCTACCATGGCAGACGTGTATACTGGTGCGGCGGTGAGTCCTGCATTTCTGCGTCCACTTCCGCCAGGTTCCCTGTATGCTAATCGTCGCGCTGTGTACCCTAGCTTTCCGGACTCTCCGCGGTTTCAATCTAAGCAGTCTGTACTATAGCGGCACAGTTAGCGGTGAAATGCCTACTTCTTATTCTCTCTGCAGAGAACCCTAAACCCTGCTGTATGCACCGTCCTTCAGATGGCATGTGTTGCTGTCAAACGGGGTTTCTTCTAGACCCGCGCGCAGCTGCGCAAGGCCGGTGCTTGTCGTTTTTCGGCAGGGTGAGTCAGGCTGTGAAGCGCAGGAGCTGCGTCGCCCTCCCTTGCCTTGCGTGTAGACGTGTTTGTACACCTCTCTTCCTTCCCGCTTGTTCTCAAAAAGAATGTGTGCTCGAGGTGCGTCGTCCCGGAAATGGTTCGAGAAGGCGAGCAAATCATTCACCAACTATAGCTCCTCGTTCCACCACTTGCCTGTGATAAACTTTCGAGCGTACGCACAGCGCTTTGCTTTACTCGGGCGGTCTCAAGTTTTTTTCGGT
>NW_027163437.1:0-210 GCF_002600585.1 Cystoisospora suis
GTGGAAAAGAGCAGAGCATCTCTTTCTCGTAATCCTTGTTTCTTATTTCTCCATGCGTCCGAGAGAACAGAAGGATGGAGAGAGGCGAGAAAAGAGGTTAAATTGCTTTCGTTTCTTCAAGGGACAACTGCGAAAGGCGAGGAAGAAGAAGAAGTCTGAGAGAAGTCGGTCTTTGCATCGACTTGTCTCTCCCTCCTCTCTCATTCATTC
>NW_027163438.1:0-228 GCF_002600585.1 Cystoisospora suis
GCCCGATGTAGCCACGTAGTAGTTGGGGGATTGGCTCATCCTCTTTGGCACTGGAACTTCGTCGTTAAAATCGCTCACTTCCTCCTCGCTTGGAATCCTTTCTTCACTCTCCGGAGTGCACTCGCCTCGCATCCCTCGCCTGCCTGGCGAATCTGTCCGCATTCTCCACTGGCGTTCCCGCACGACGTCCCGTTCCGTTGCTCCCTATTTCGTGAGTCCCCCCGGCGT
>NW_027163439.1:0-981 GCF_002600585.1 Cystoisospora suis
TCTATCTCTAATCTATCTATCTATCTATCTCTAATCTATCTATCTATCTATCTATCTATCTCTAATCTATATCTATCTAT
Organism: Cystoisospora suis; assembly: GCF_002600585.1. NCBI lineage: Eukaryota > Apicomplexa > Conoidasida > Eucoccidiorida > Sarcocystidae > Cystoisospora > Cystoisospora suis. The sequence goes on from NW_027163439.1 coordinate 81, forward strand.
CTATCTTTAATCTATCTATCTATCTATCTATCTAGGCAGATATGTATTTATGCATGCATGCAGATGAAAGAATACAGAGAGCGTCAGAGATCGTAAGTATGCACGAATCTGTACGAACATATATACACGTATGTGTGAATATGTATGTATATATGTATGTCTATGTACGTGTTTGAAAGGCTGTGCGAACGCTTTTGTTTGATCTAAAGTCGACCAGGTCCCTCCCAGGGAAGGAAGGCCTACGTGAAGCAACGAAGCAGGAGCCACCTCAACCCCCCTCGCCACACAGACATACAGAGATATCAAACACAGACAGATATATAGATAGATATACAGATAAAGACAGAGACGATAGCGAGAGAGAGAGAAAACAGCTTAGCGACACGGTGTATGTATAAACGTTTCACATACATCTCGCCTACCGACTGTCTCAACTTCTCCTCCTCCTCCTCTCTCCATACCTCTCTACCTAACAGTCATCTCTCAGCCGACTACATCTGTCTATCAAGCATCTTCTCTCTCACTCCTGAATGACCTCACTATCTATCCATCTATATACACACATATACATATATATACCGAGAGAGAGAGATTTGAACGACTTACGCCCATAGCGAGATGTTTGGACGGAGGTGGAAAGACTTCTCTCCATGACGGCTGATACTGAGGTATCCCTCCACCCCCAGTAGCAGCAGCAGCCCCACTAGTCGGATTACTACTACTACTAGCGGCGCTGCTACTACTACTACTCGTACTATTGAAAAATTTCTTATTCTTCACATGAGGAAGATCCGCAAAGCCAGGCCAAGACTCTTCTGTTGGCGTCCCTGCAGAAAAGAAACACACGCAGACACACACAAAGAAAAAGAAACCAAACGAAACAACTATCTATCTATCTATC
>NW_027163440.1:0-270 GCF_002600585.1 Cystoisospora suis
CGGCTTGTCATGTCCCACGATGTCTCCCGATCTATGAAAGTTCGCCCAATAATCGGTCTGTTTACTTTGAGGTATGCATCCTAAAACTTCGACACAGCCCTTGGTCTTTCCAATCTTCCCTTTGGGAAACTCCCCTTTCACGAATTCCCTACACTCTTCACGTTACAGGGAGGTTGATCTCTGTAGGTCACAAGCGGGGCAGAGTAAAACTCTGACACCTCTTCCCCCCTATACAAAGCATTCCCCCCTTTCTTCACTGGCGAGATCTTT
>NW_027163441.1:0-259 GCF_002600585.1 Cystoisospora suis
AGGGTAAAATAGCCCTTGGATTTTCCCTCTTGCTCGCTCGGTCACGCGGTCGTTGTTGCCCGTTTTCGCTAACTCGAGCTGTCTAGTTAGGTGATTTCTCCGCCTTCTCCCGGCTTCTTCGATTATTGTAGGTTTCCCTCGGCTCCGTTCTTCTCTATCCTTCGCCATGGACGTTCTTGGCGAAGGATAGAGAAGAACGGAGCCGAGGGAAACCTACAATAATCGAAGAAGCCGGGAGAAGGCGGAGAAATCACCTAAC
>NW_027163442.1:0-261 GCF_002600585.1 Cystoisospora suis
CTGTAAGGATCATATGGAGGACCTGCTGTCTTAAGAACTTCATATGCGTCGTTGTTTGGATCATACAATACCTCCCCTGGATCTCCGAAGCAATTAGCACACGTATAGGCCTCCCTTTCAACGGCAAGCCTGTAAGCTTCTTCACAGCTTCGCGGACTTGAAGATAGTCTTTCAGCTGTACATACACCCGACCTCGATGTTCATGATGAAGACCTCCAGAAGAAGAAATCCCTGCTGTTGAAGAAGAAGGAGGAGGAGGAG
>NW_027163443.1:0-425 GCF_002600585.1 Cystoisospora suis
ACTTGTTTAGCTATTTAGACCTCATTCACCTAGTCTCACAATTCATTAGCTAGGTTACTCCCTCAGTTCTCCTCATAGCCATTCACGTACGTATTCACATACACACAGGACGTTATTGTCTCTCGCTTGCACGTCTGTTCTTCTTCTGCGATGATGTAACTTTCTCTCCCCTTTGGGTCTCTTTAGCCTTCCGTCTTCCTGATTCCATCCTATGCTTGCTCCTTTCTGGCTCCTTGTAATCTCAGCCTTCTCCTTCAGCTTTCGACTGCCCTAGCAGTCATACGCTTTGCCCTCAGATTCCCACTGAACTGCACTCGTTGCTTCTCCTTCTCTCTATACTTGCATCCTCCTTCCGGGTTCACTCGTAAGCCTGTCTCCTTCAGAGGCTTCGCCTCTGACATTCCTTCCCTCTCACGAAAAGAACC
>NW_027163444.1:0-142 GCF_002600585.1 Cystoisospora suis
TTAGTGACATTTTCATCTAGATAGGACAGCGCTATCCTGAGCTTCCCTGCCTCCGGGACATGATTCCTATCGAGGAACAAGTCCATTTGGGCAATCCAGGCTGTTGGTTGTTCCCCTTTAAACTCGTTGGGGCATTTGGATA
>NW_027163444.1:657-813 GCF_002600585.1 Cystoisospora suis
CCCCCGACGGCTTTGGCTCCTCTCCCTGTGTTACTTCAGTTGAACTGTAGATAGGCCACGCACTTGGCACCTGCACAGCGTTCCGAACCGCCCCCACTAACCATGCGGTGCTACCAATTATTATAATTAGATAGTTATACCTTATATAATTACTGT
>NW_027163445.1:0-328 GCF_002600585.1 Cystoisospora suis
GAATCTCGGGCCAATCACGAATGGTCTCCACTTTCTTGGGATCCGGGGACACCCTTCCCGGCTCTATCACGAACCCTAGGTATGTCGCGCGTTGTGTTGCTATCTCGCACTTGGTGGGGTTGAGGTAGAGCTGGTGCTCCCGCGCCCTCTCGAACACCGTGCGCAGGTGGGCCAGGTGCTCTTTCTTGGAGCGTGAGTAGATAAGCACGTCGTCTAGGTACACAATCACGAAGTCATCTAGCTCCTTGATGAAAATCGAATGCATTACGTGTTGTAACGTCGAGGGTGCTCCCGCTAACCCAAAGGGCATTACCTTAAACTCGAAGGT
>NW_027163446.1:0-125 GCF_002600585.1 Cystoisospora suis
ATCAGTACAACCGGCGGCCTGGAGGACCGAAAGCAAGGAGTCGGAACGACTTCAGGAGACCACTACAGCAGAGACCCTCACGGCGGGAATTTCCAGATAAAGGTGGACAAGGGAACGGCTTGGCG
>NW_027163446.1:656-783 GCF_002600585.1 Cystoisospora suis
GACGTAGCCACACCGTATCTCACTTGACTGAGCCAACACTTCTTAGTTTCCACAAACTTAAGAACAATATTGACTCTTTTTCACCGAGCCAACTCTTCTTAGTTTCTCCATAAACATAAGAAAGACA
>NW_027163447.1:0-318 GCF_002600585.1 Cystoisospora suis
GCCCCACAGCCACACATGTAGGATTCCACTATGCATATACACTCCACACAAACATGGGCATGTAAACAGCGCTGCGAGTTTCGCTCGTATGGAGCTGAAACCTAGCGCAATCGACTCCCCTCGATCTCCTTCAACTCTCAGAGGTCGTGGGGGGTCCCCACGGGTTCCCTAGGCTGCGTTAGCCTTTTGCACATGATGCCGGCGTTCTTAAGGCTTCTGAGAAAAAGACGTGCAGCACTTCCCCCCTGCCGACACGTTCTCCTGGGCTTGCTAGCCCTTCGTTTGGGGTCCTTTCGATCGTGTGAAGCTTGTTAGCCT
>NW_027163448.1:0-307 GCF_002600585.1 Cystoisospora suis
AGATCAAAGATAGATAGATTGGAACCATCCAGTGGATGCAAATCCACTGGATGGTTCGACAGACGAGCAAGAAGGAGGAGAGATCAAGAGATCTTCGATCCATTCTTCTTCGTTGCATGCTACTAATGAAGAAGAGAGGTAAATGTCTCCGATATGCGGCCATGGAGAAGCGAACCTTCTCACCCGTTTCACAGGAGCAATTTCTCACAGGCGCCTCGAAAAAGCAAAGAGGAGAAGAAGAAGAACTCCCCCGCTATCGAGAAGAATAGAGAATGAAAGAAGTCGTAGGTTGATCTCTCATGTCTTC
>NW_027163449.1:0-206 GCF_002600585.1 Cystoisospora suis
TTACTGTGGAACCCAGCTCGGGGGGGTCCTCTGAGTCGACAGGGTCAAACCTGTTTCTCGAGGCTAAAGGCCTGAGATCCGTGACAGTAATTATATAAGGTATAACTATCTAATTATAATAATTGGTAGCACCGCATGGTTAAAGGGGGGCGGTTCGGAACGCTGTGCAGGTGCCAAGTGCGTGGCCTATCTACAATTCAACCGAG
>NW_027163450.1:0-225 GCF_002600585.1 Cystoisospora suis
TTTTGCACCGAAATAGCAGCGGATCGGCGCAGGTGCCGTCTACCCCGCAACTCGCGCATAGTAGAGCACGAATGTGGCCGATCTCAGCGGCCAGGCCACCTAGAGCAATAATTCGAGGCGCGTTAGGCACCTTTCGCGATTTTAGGAAGTTTTATAACCCCGCATTAAGGCGGGAATGCATTCTTCCGGAAGTTCGCAACAGCCGGACTTCCCAACGCTCGCGCG
>NW_027163451.1:0-213 GCF_002600585.1 Cystoisospora suis
TTGCTTCTTGTTCTTTCGCACGAAAGTCTCCTCCCCTACATTGGTCTTCCCACTTGTTCTCTTGTCTTGTTGACCCCTCGTGTTTTAACTCCTGCTCCGATAATAACTTTGTTATAACACCTTTCAACTTCTGTTTACTGGTGATTGCTCTGCCGCCCTCCTGCGACCTTGCCTTCTTGCTCTCTGGTAGGCCTTCTCCCTCGCATATTTCTG
>NW_027163452.1:0-388 GCF_002600585.1 Cystoisospora suis
AATAATAGCCGCCGGCCTAGTTTGAAGCCAACCTGAAGACGTAGATCTGAGAGGAGGCCCGGCAAGCCCGAATTAACCAAACTGAAAGTTGGCCAAAGGCATGAAGGCCCTAAAGGGATCGACAGAGGGCTGCTAGAGCAGCCTAACGACCTCGGAGTCCCACGCGGAGGCTAAACCCAGATGACCCCCGAGTGTTGCACATGAGTCCAGGTCGGCGAGAAGAGAGAGCTTCAAGAGGGAGGCGTTTCAGCCGAAGATTCGAGTACAGCAAGCAAGAACAACTCTGTAGAGGCCCGCAGGGACAGAAAGAGGCGCGTCGGGAGATAGGACCGCCTGGGGTATCGAGACCGCACTCCGTAGCAAGACGTTTCGCAAGGGGACGGAATGG
>NW_027163453.1:0-335 GCF_002600585.1 Cystoisospora suis
CCTCGAGCCGCACCAGGGGGGCTGCAGCACGACCAGCCGGGACCCGAGCTGTCCCCCGCGGGGGTGGCCCGGCCCCGCATACACGTCGATCGCACGCCTCCGAGCGGAGAGAGGTGAGAATGTGCGGAAAACGGCCAGAATAGCGTGAAGTAGGACTTCTAGTAGGCAGAGCGACCCGAGAGGCGTACCACGGTATACGTGTGACCCTCGGAGAGGCCGCGGGCGCAAAGATCAGTTGCTCGCTGCCCGGGCAATAGAGCCCCAAGGAACGCCAGGAGGGAATCGACGACAAGGGAGCCCCCTGCGCAGTTTGGACGGGTCGGAAGGACGGGACA
>NW_027163454.1:0-158 GCF_002600585.1 Cystoisospora suis
ACGGCCAAGCCACGTAGAGCAATTATTTGAGGCGCGTTAGGCAATGTTCGCGATTTTAGGAAGTTTTATAACCCCGCATTAAGGCGGGAGTGCAGTCTTCCGGAAGTGCGCAACAACCGGACTTTCCAACGCTCACGCGAACCGCGCTAAGTAGCACG
>NW_027163454.1:441-926 GCF_002600585.1 Cystoisospora suis
CATAGCTAGCACACTCGTAGATAGCCTAAAAGAGGCCAAAGGGTTACGGATTCGAGTTTAGAAGAGAGGGAGGAGGAGAGAACGCCACCAACAAGCAATACGGGAAGCACCCGAGGAGGAGAATCTAGCCGGAAAGGGACTAGGAGGCTTACCAGAAGCAAAGCAACAAGGCAGGGAATAACAGAAAGGGAAGAAACACCTTTCCGGGTGTCAACAGCGGTTGAAGAAGCTTTAGGAGATTTTGAATCACAAGAAGTAAGGACAGCCAGGACTACAGGGAGGAACCGAGAACGGCTAAACAGGTTGGAGATTGTTCCGTTAAAAGGGATAAAGAAAGAGATAGAAGGAAATCAGGTTGAATACATCGGGTTTATCAAGATCGAACCAGTAAGCGGAATCCCGGAAGAACTATATGGTGGACATCAAGCGTTGGGCCACGACAAGAAGCCAAGTGAAGGAATCAAAGAGCAGAAAGGAGAACTAGA
>NW_027163455.1:0-272 GCF_002600585.1 Cystoisospora suis
CAGGGAGTGGTGCGTCGAGGGGATATTAAGACAAAGGGGAATGGATCAATCCACTCAAGAAAGGGATTTTCGACCGTGAACCGACACAGGAAGGAACGAGTAAGGAAGTAAAGATTCGGTCGAAAGGAGGAAGAGAACCCCGGGGAGCTTCAGATAAGATCACGAACAAACAGCTTCAACCGGAGAGGACTCCGAATGAGACTCCACATCCAGGAGAAGCTCCAGGGGAGGAGATCAAGCTTGGAGGGATCCAGTCTGTTTACAATAGCCTC
>NW_027163456.1:0-213 GCF_002600585.1 Cystoisospora suis
CAAGGCGGTCGTGGATTGCCCCTTGGATTGCTTATCTTGCTATGATCTGGTCGTTCTGGCATCGGTGCGTTCTCACAGCGATCGTCATCAAATATTGCCCTATTTTTAAGAATGACGATCGCTGTGAGAACGCACCGATGCCGGAACGACCAGACCACGCCGAGATAAGGAAACCAAGCGGCAATTTACGACCGCCTTGGACCGGAACAGGAA
>NW_027163457.1:0-666 GCF_002600585.1 Cystoisospora suis
GCTCAGCGACTGAAGGGGGGACAGGAGACCGAAGTCACTTCATCGGTCCGTCTCCTGGGTCATTCAGTAAGCTTCGGAGGTCACGAGTACCTTCCGTAAGCGCAGGAGGTAAGGAACACTTTTAGGATTCAACCACTTAAACCTTTCAGTTCATTCCACTCCGGAGTTCCCACGGTACGAATCACATAACACTGGTCTCCCCTCTCCGGGTTTCAAGTTTCAAAGAAAACGACCAATGAATCACTCAGGGCGAACTCCCCTATCAACACAAAAAAAAAGGGGGGAAGAAAGGAGATTACCTTTCACTCCTCTCCCAACGAGTTCCCCATTAAGACTCGTCCCACTACGACAGGGGGGCTTCCTTTCCGTCTCAAGGCCCTTGGTCGATTGAAAATCTTCACCAACTAACGGTCCGAAAGAACAGCACACCGATCACGTCTGAAAATTCCTGCTCACAGATGAATACTCTCGAGAACGGGGGGCCGACATCATCCCGAAGAAGGGCTCCTCTTTTCCTAACTCAAAACATTCGTCTTCTCTGCACTCTTTCTCAGAAAAAAGGTTCTCTCTCTTACATCCGTTGACCCCCACTCTCCTTTTTCCTTCTCCCCCCACGTGTAAGGTGCCCCGGGTTAATGCCCCGCTGGTCCGGTTGGGCTGGCCTTG
>NW_027163458.1:0-205 GCF_002600585.1 Cystoisospora suis
TAGATATATATATATATACATGTATATATATACATATATATGTATATATGTATATATATACATATATCTCTCTCTACATATATATATACATGATAAACCATACACTGTACGACGCTTTAACATAGAAGACATGTAAGCGATAGCAGTAGTGGTGACATGGAAGCAATAGATGTCTGGAAAGTCAGAGAAGAAAAGAAAGAGAAAC
>NW_027163458.1:267-387 GCF_002600585.1 Cystoisospora suis
AAGAAGAATGGAAAAGAAAGAAAAACAAGGAAACTGCGACTGTACAAACTGATCATTACCCTGTACATACACCTCAAGGCGATAGCTTCATCCACGTCTCTCTTTCATCCCTCTCTCTCT
>NW_027163458.1:557-1511 GCF_002600585.1 Cystoisospora suis
ACATGATGGAATGGGAGAAGAGATAGACAGAAGAAATCTCTCTGTCTCTCTTTCTTTCTCCATATTGGAAGAGGAATTCGGAAGTGTCATCTTTTTACTTACTTGTCTATAAAGGGCTGCATTTGACTAGCTGAACGATGAAGCTCTCGGCCTGTCTCCAAGAGCAACTCTTCTACCTGAAGCAAACCAAGAGAAAGAAAAGGACCTAGAATTAAAGAAGGAAAGAAAAAAAAAGAGGAATGAGAAGACAGTGCGAAAGGACTGAAGAAGAAGGAAAGAAAGGAGAATAAGAAAAGAAAAGGATCGATATGCCTGTCTGTCTGTATCTTCTGCCTTGAGGAGATTCTCTGTCATACGAGGAGAGAAAGAGAGAAAGAATGATGACAGAGACGAGGACAAACCGCAGAGAAGAGAAAGAAAGGAAAGAAAAACAGTTCAAACACCGATGTGGTGTACATACACCTCACGAGCATGCATGCATGCGGAGAAGGAAGGATTCGGACATTAAATGCTTGAAGCCAAGAAGAAGATAGATAAAGACCTTCTTTCCTCTTCTTCTTCTTTTCCTCTGTCTATCCAAGCATGCTCTTTCATAGCCTTATGCGTAAATATCTCTCCTAGCATTCTTAGGAGAGAAGACGACGACGAGGAACAACATCAAAGGAAATCCGTCATCTCTTCTACACATAAGAATCCTGAAGCAGCTCTTTAGCTCTCCCCTAAGCCTCACACGTTCCAAACATACGCACTGCGTATCTCCACCTCCGTAGCCCTATCTTTAATCTATCTAACTATCTGTCTGTCTATCTTCAGTCTTTCTCTCTCTCTTTATCTATCTTTAATCTATCTATCTTTAATCTATCTATCTATCTTTAATCTATCTATCTTTAATCTATCTATCTTTAATCTATCTATCTATCTATCTTTAATCTATCTATCTTTAATCTATCTATC
>NW_027163459.1:0-318 GCF_002600585.1 Cystoisospora suis
TAGTAGGAGGTATAGAATGGGGGAACTCGCCTCTTTTTGAACTAGGGGAGAAGGGTCGTAATCCATTAGGTTCTCTCTAATAAGTAAACTAGTGTTAAGAGTAAGCTTAATCTAGTCCAAAAACACCATAATGAGTTCCAATAGCCGGGATAAGGGAAATCTAGGGAGTCTGTAGGATCTCTAACTTAATAGGAAGCAAGGGGGGAACACTTAGAGTACGTGAGAGGCCGGTATGACCGTAATAGTGCAAGTACCCAAAGTCCGGTAAAGACCGATGTGTGCGTTCAAAGTACGGTGGGCACCAGTGTGTGCGTTCGA
>NW_027163460.1:0-263 GCF_002600585.1 Cystoisospora suis
TCCCAGGCGGTTGCGCCCCCCTGTTACAACCCTTTTTGGTGGTGGTGGTGGGTCTGGGCTTTCGTTTGTGTGCAACCAGTGGCCAACCTGTCTCGTCTCTTGGCCCGGCCTGTCCCTCCGCTAGTTGGTCAAACCCAGTTCTTCTGCGTTTTTCCCTCCTCCCGGAGTCGGATCTGGGCCAAGTTCTTGTTTTCAGGGCTATTTCGCGTGCTAGGCCTTCTTCGGCTTGTCTCTTTACCGTACTGCCTCTGCTTCTCGCTTGG
>NW_027163461.1:0-1167 GCF_002600585.1 Cystoisospora suis
ACGATCACCACTCTGCTAAAAATAGGCCACTATTTGGTGGCGATCGAGACAGGATTGCAAAATTCTGACACCCCGATCGTCCCGCTGTTGCGCCAGCGTCTGGTGCCCTACCTGGTGGCCGTGGGGTGGTACCCTTTGTTGCCTGTGGAGGAGAACTCCGCCTACCGCCTGTTCAAGGAGACCTTCTCCGAGACCCTGGCGCTGCCCTCTCGAGTGGAACGGCACAATCAGTGGGCGGACCGCGATCCCCTTTACTCTTCTTTCTCTGATCGAGGTTGACGATCCTGGATGCTCATCAGTTCCACACACTACGGGTGCCGATCCACCTCCTACCTGAGCCGAACGGTAGACCGGCGGCTGGTCCGCACCTAAGTAGAGTAGTCTGAGAACAGGGTTCCACTGATCCTCCTGTGTCAGTTCGGGGGGTCGAGCCCCAGAACAGATAGGACAGCCGAGAGAACCGTCACAGAACCCATACACATATCAAAACGAGAGGCTTTTGTACTAGATCGTACTGTACTGTTATAAGCGATTTGCAACATGGGTAACTGTCAGGGCGGTTGCCCAGACATGAGAGTATTCACTTAGTAGCACCTTAGTATTTTTCCAAGGGCCGACGACTTAGCGACTCAAGCCCTATAGCTTAATAGAATTAACCACCGCATTATAGTAGAGTAGTTAACACAAGCTTAAGGCGGGAGCGCAAGCGCGAACGTCTTAAGTGCACCAGCATAGCGTACGTGGATCAGGGAACGCTCCGCCTCCCCGTACAACTCCAACCCCACCGGGAGAGCTGCAAGGCGGACAGGGCGGAGACGTCCGTGGCAGTTAAGTTTAAGCTGAGTCCAAGTTACATTACTTGCACACACTTCTTTGAGGAAAACTAGAATCGTGTGGAGTGACCCGTTAAGTCGATGTTGGTGCGTGAACCCCAGCGACTGTTATTTTTGATGTGCAAACTTAACTCGATTCATCTTCATTAATTACTTCGATTGAGGAAGGTCGCTGGTCTCGATTGCGGGGGGCAATCGAGTTGCACCTAAATAGCCAGTGATAGTAGAACCTTGTGGGGACCAGCCCCGAATAATTAAAGGCATAGAATTTTTTGATCTTTAATAGTTAGAGTAAAGTGAGTTTAGTGTGCGCAGCAGGTTATCCTCCTCAGGC
>NW_027163462.1:0-6203 GCF_002600585.1 Cystoisospora suis
AGTAGCGACGCGGCAGCACAGTCGCCTCCTTATCTGGATTGGCGCCGCTGGACTGAACCATGGAAAAGTCGCCTCATTACAAGAAGTACATTACATGTCGCGCGGCATCCAAAGCCGGCTAGGTCTCTTGCGTACCGTATGTCCGTCACAGCAGAGTTGAAGCTTATTTTAGTATGGGCACACAAGCTTAACCGGAGACACCCGACTATAGCAAGTCCCTCCCAAAGAGCAAATACAGCTGGAAGGTAGCGCTACAGAACAAAGAGATCACATGAGATATGCAACACCTACGGAGTACCTTGATTTCGGGATGTGAAACTCTGACCCAAGTACACACGAGTAGTCAACGAGCGGCTTTTCGTAAATGCAGCATGACCGTCACAGGTGAAATCAACCTCCTCTTGATCCTCATTCCAAAACACCTTTTCACGGGAAAGTACAAATTTCGCTCTCGAAGCAACTCCCCACCCCAAACTAACACACCAACCCTTGTATCCGGTGTGACTTTCACCTAGGAGGGAGTAAACGTAGGGCTAAAACCGTTCATAAATAACACGTCTCTCGTGGAAGGCAACCGGGATACCACCTGAGGGGTCGGGAACGGGAAACCGTGACGCCTGTGGCTCCCGAGGACGTGTTGCTTCCCACGGGGAGACACGGAAACCACTACAACAGCAGTAGTGGTGATATACATAAGACCATACCAGAAACACACGAAGAGGTAGGAGCAGATAGAGTTTCGGACCCGCATCAACCACCCACATTCCCAACCACGCTTCGTGCGCTAGAAGCACAGTAAGAAACCTCTAGGGGTTTATCGAACGGGAACAGAAGTGGCACTAACGATCTGCGACAAGGTAGGCAACACCAAGTAAGAACCCAGAGTCAGGTTGACCGGAGTCTGTACGACAGCACCGGAGTCGACAGGAAGTCAAAGCAAGGTATCTGATGGCGATCTAGTAGCTAAACAAAGTACTCTTTTCTTGCGCGGACTTGTTAAATGTCAGAGTTCAAGGCATCAGAAACGCTTGAGACCTGACGAGCGGTGCACCACATTGTCCCGGCGATAGTTAGTTTGAGTCTTACCACATGGCTCCTCCCTGGTCCCCGGGTGGCTGGACAAGCCCCAGTTCACTAAGGAGGAGAGATTCTTAGAGGACTCCCCGCACCGATGCAACTTCTCAATGTGAACCGGTGTGCTGAAGACTACTTTTCATGACTCCATAATCTTGTATTCCGAAAGCATTCGGACCTATGCTGGCGCCACGGGAAACATCGAAGCGGGTGAACACATTCGGCTTATACTGGTGAGAAATGACTTCGGCATAACCCGATATCGTCCTGACTACCGAAATTGAAACCTCGTATATCAGTACGGGAAGCGGAGCTGGTTTTCGAAAAGTGGAGAACGACTTCCCAGAAAGTGCGAACCACACGCCACAATACGTGTACAAAATTGAGGTACCGTGCCCACTCCGCCGCCCACAGATAACTGAAGATGCCCAAAGGCAGCGACAATATGGGTTCTATCAAATGCTGCTGGTTATCTATAGCGGCATAGAACACAACTACTGGAGTACCATCTAGTGTCAACAGCATAGGTACTGGGTGAGGTCCGCAATCTCTAGTCGCTACAGCACACACATCGGCACCTGCCCCACAGACTTTCGTTTTTTTATCGCCGTCATCATTTGAGGTGTCATCCCAGTCGAGTCAGCTACAGTAGATGACTAGCCAAGCCGTGCCATGGCATAGGCTGACCACCGAATACACGTCTGGCAGCATACCTAGACAGAGGCTGCGATACAGCGCTGGCAGACAGTAGTCTTTTGCGAAAAAAGCCCCGTTTTGAGTGGTAGCGCTGTCCCCAGAAGTTCCTTGCGGGTGAAAGCCTCTCCAGTCGTGACTCGATCGCTTCTACTTTCTACACCCCGCTTCACTGCGGCGAATTCATCGTGGTCCGTGACGAAAACCTAGCAAAGGAACTCTCGCTAAACGAAGAACCGGTTCACCAAATGAAAACCTGTTTAGTACACACCGTGCTACTTCGAGGTCTGTTTCTTTCACCTACGCATATGCTAATAAAACCGGGCCTCTTCTGCAGCATCAGTCGGGCGCGAAAGCACTCGAGATCCCCGGGCGAGGACTCCCTAGTCTAGCCTGACTAGACATCAGTATATAGTACTAAAGTCTACGTCCAGCAACCGTCACTTTTTTTCCTGTAGGATCATCGAGGGAAGTACGACAGGTGACATGCGTTGTCGGACGCCGGTCATCTGATGCCTACTAGAAGCTTTCCTATGCTGTTGTCTCCTCATAAGAGACGGAAGAGCATTGGACACTGTGAAGCAACTGCGCACTGTTGTTCTTTTTTCTCTTTTTAGACAGAAAGCCTGCTTTGGCATCTGCAACACCGAAAACCTTATCGGAATGATGTCGTCAAAAATACGGGAACGAAACGAGGCAAAGCGACTATAAAAAAATAGTTCATTCAGAAGAAAAGCATCATGTCACTCGTATACCCGTGCGCATGAACTGCTCCGAGCCCGGTAGAGACCAGCCCCCTGTATTCACGAAATCGTTGCTTGCCTTGCAACTTCCGCTTGCTACGCAAGGCAGGATCGCCCTTTAGGCAGTTTCCCCACTTGGCGGCAGTTGACGGTTTTCACATGGTGTGACCGTTGTATTGGCCATCGCTACTGAGACTTTGCCACAGTCTTTGTTACGCATCGAAAACGAGTTACTCCTGTTACCCCCCCAGCATAGCTGTGCGTCGTTCCCCAGAACACAGTTAAGCTCAGCACTAGGTTATGAACGAGTGAAAGAGATACCTACATGTAACCCACAGATCATCGTGGACAGCGTAGCACATAAATTTCCAACCTGTAGATATGCAAGCTAGGGGCAAAACAGATCTGCCCCGTGGTGGTTCAAGAAAAAAGACAGTCTTCTTACCTTTTTCCCCTGGGAAAAAGGTAAGAAGACTGTCTTTTTTTCGGAGACCGCGAAACTCGTATCACAAAGGACACCACACACGAGGTGCACTATGCGAAAGTCCCTCTCAGCCGACCACGATATTACGTGTCCAGAGTTTTGTCACCCACACAACGCCACCCCTCGGAACCACTCAGCAAACGCTCCTACAGGGGATAGATACACGGCAAGTCTTCCCGGCGTCATCCCCCAGATTCCACGCCCTCGCCATCAACCGGCAGTGCTTCGTTAAGCAGCTGGAGTGCAAACGTTATTGTCACGGAGCACCCTCTCACTGCACTCCAGGCTACTCCACTCCCACCTGCAGAGACCGCGGCACCGCTTCTTTTCACAAATCCCTCTGTGCTTGTCCCGGAGAAGGCCCCGTCACGTCCGCCACTTCACTTAGTGCATATAAGTTTCCTGCTAGTGGCCTGCTCAGTTCGGAGTAGCTACACATCGCAGAATAACAGAGCTGCGGGCAAGCACCCCTGTACCGTAGGCACACAGCATGCCTCCTTCTAGCCAGCCGTAGTGATGGCGCAGAGCACTCCAACAAAATGGTCACCCCTGCATACTTGTTCAAAGAATGGCATACACATCCTTTAGGCAGAAAGCCGCTGCCTCAGGCTGTCAGACTGACAGACAGCAAAGCGTCACTGCGAACGCAGCCTCGACACGGTCTCGTTTCCCACCCTGAGTGGTCCTCGGCGACCGGTCAGAACTAGAGCGCAACACAGTCGCGCTACATGCAAGGGGAAAAGGAATACACACGGGCCATGCCAGTACCAGTTCTGTGTTACCGGCGTTCAGGAGTCAGCAGAGTCGTAAGCAGTTACCTTCGGGCCTTCGCATCTCCCGGCCCCAAGGGTAAGGATAAGGCTGGTCCTTCAAGCCAGAATACCTTCTCTTCGTCGACAAGGGGGGTTGAAAGCTGGCGTCAGCTCTTTATACCTGCTGAACGCTGGAAAATGCGGGCGTCGTCCTTCTCGTGTGACGGACTACATAGGCGTACGCCAGGGGCGTGACGACAGCCGCGGTGACCGCAAAGAGGGAAGCCTCCACATGCTTCTCCGAGAGAACGAGAGCTACACCCATGAAGGCCGCAACCACCATGATACACGAGTATACGACAGCCACGAGAACAGCCTCGCGAAACTGCAGCTGGGCATTTGGCGAAACGAGTTTTGTAGCCGGCGCCTCCGTCCCGACTTCCTCTTTATGCTGTCGCGTTCGCGTCCCGGTATCCCCGGATGGCGACGGCGACAAAGGTGGCAAAGGATCGGAAGGACCGTTCTGTTCGTCGTCGTCGAAGCCCATGTTGACGAAGCATCTACCGGCCTCTCCCAGAATATCCGCTGAAGTTTCTACCAGCGGCTCAGTTCCGCCTGCAAGCCTGCGGGGTGTGACATCCGAAAGAATCCCCCGGCCAGCTGTCTTGTGCAGGCCCCGTCCGGCCAAACAGAGAAACAACCGGATCGCCACAAGCGAGGCCAACAAGAGTGCTACAGTAGCCAGAGCTCCGAGTTCCCTCGAGATTCCACGCACCGGGCTGCGATCTGGAGCTTTCTGAGCCGAGCGATTTCTTGCCCTACTCTTTTGCACTCTGTATTTGGAAACCTCCCTTCCTTCGAGGATCCGTTCTTCTTCTTCTACTGCAGGCGCTGAAGTGCCTGCTTGCCCATACGTGGAGTTGGCCGTTGTCCCGTTCCCATGTGGAGTGCCGTTCGCGGGGGGACCCGCTCTTCGTACCTCCATCTTTTCCGTTCGAAAGAGAGACTCAGTGCGCAGTGCCTCAAAAGATTATTATTCAGCCGCCGAGCCTGAGGCTTTTGCAATGACTGGCGGTCCACGCTCCGCTGGCAAGAAGCTCCGTCAGGCGGCTGTAGAGGCGCCGCGAGTAACATCCGACTTGCGCTGGTGCCCCGTCGGCCGTGTTAAGGGGGCCGCAGTGTAACACGAGCGCACGGTGCATGCCGGCCTGTAGACGGGGATGGCCAGAACGGACCCCTGACAAGGAAGAAGCGCACCCAGTCTTCCCGATTCTTCACAACTGAGTAGCCGAGTAGTACAGAAATCCGGGCCCGTAAGAGATATGACCTGCTAAACCACGCGCCGGCATTCCACCTGTTTAGCTGCTGCGCTCAGACTGAGGCCTAAGAACGCAGTTCAGCTTGGCGGGGAGTCGCCGCTCCTCCGAAGGCAGGGCGCGATCCTGTGTTTCGTGGTGACTGGAGGACTGGAGGAGAAAGCCCTTCCAAAATCGCTTCAGTTCTTTCGCATTCCGTGGTTGGAGCAGGTCATAACCACAATAGTGAGTTGTGCGATCTTATGAGAACTTTTGGAGACGTGGGGTGGCCGTTCCGACAGGGTCCGTGGCACCGCGTTGTCAAATGGCAATGGACTACAATGAACTACAATGCCGGGGGTTCAAGTCCCGGGAGTCATTTGGTCCTTCCTTTCCAAAAGCTGTCCCTCAAAGCTTAGACATGTTCTTTACCAGCAAAGATATGATATGTTCACCTCTCCTGCGGCGCCCCTCAGAAAAGCGGAGTCATGTAGCTATACATACGATTTCGTAGTCTGTAACAGGGGAATGTGGAGCGCCGTCTCAGTTCGTGGCTGGGGAAGAATAGCCTCGTGATCTCTCGCATTTTGTTGCAAAGGCTTTTTCGGTAGAGGAAACGAGGTACAGCTAGGCTCTGATCCTGCACACGGAACTCACCACTGGCATCATTGTTAGCCGGGCACCTGTGTAGCATCCGGGTGAACGGTCTTTGGGTCTCCACCGCGATAGAAAGGAAACATTCCCATGTAGAGTCGGCGGGGGGCTGTTTCGTTTTCTTGTAGTGTATGATGAACCGGTTCCGTCATGTCCACAAAGGGGATACACCTGCAGCTTTCTCTCCATTTTTTTTCGAACTCACTAAAGAACTTTAGTAGTTTAGTCATCCTAGGCTGAAGAATTTTCCAGTGCTGGAAGCCCATGACTTTGATGGCGCAACCTTGTACGGATGAACAGCGGGGGCGAGAGCAAAATCCGAGCGATCCCTTGGACCCCGAGAGTTCTCGCTTCCGAATCGTGAACGGTCTTGCCAACGCCCTCACGCCGTTATCCAGACAAATCTGTGACCCCGGTGTAACGCCCGCTTCGGGCCGCACCAAGTTGTTGTCCGTCCTCAACTTTGTTGCACTGCCAGCAAGCCGCTACAAACCCCCCCCCTTCCCCC